>NC_142928.1:11367196-11374696 GCF_046866305.1 Octopus bimaculoides | reverse complement strand
TTGTGACGGGTAGTCATGATGGGTATACTGGGCTTCGTATATTTTACCCCTGTGTCACTTTGATGGCATGCATTGCTCTCTCACTCAATAATAATAATAATTACTAGCCGATACTCGTCTACTAGCCTTGACAGCGGCTGGACCTGTTTTTTGCGCCTCTGACTAGGAATAAGTGCCGGTCTTGACAGCGGTTGGACGTGTACTTCGCTGCCCTGACCAGGAATAAGCGCCAGTCTTGACAGCGGTTGGACGTGTTTTTCACTGCTCTGACCAGTCCGCAGTTGAAGACACAGAAACACTAATACAACCCAGCAGGGCAACTGAATAATAACTGTCAAAGACTGGAACATCTACAATTTCCTGTGAGCATTCAAAATTTCCCTCAAAATAAGTTAAGAAACTTACATATATACAGTTTTCGAACACACAAACGATCAGCCTTAATATCTACAGCTTCTGTGAATACCTATCCTTTCCTTTCTGCCTGCGAATTCGAAAATGTAAACATCCTTTTTATTCTAAGAACACTACATTTTTCTCTGTGGACATGCAAATGATCATCTTTAGTAAATCTTAAAACTTTAAAATCTACAACACTCTGTGAAAATTTTACTTTCTTTTTCTTTCTTTCCTTTCTCCCTGAGAATTCGAAAATGTAAACATCTTTTTTATTGCAAAAACACTACACTTTCCTCTGGTCGGACGTACAAACAATCAACTTTAGAAAATTTCAAAACTCCTATAGCTACAAATTTTTCTGAGAATCTTACTTTTCTCTTCACCCTGACTACTCGAATATGTAAACATACCTTTTATTGCAACAACACAATTAAATGCACAAAAACGATTAAGGAGGTAAGCACCTACCAATATATACAAACTGCACAATTACAAACTGCACAATTACAAACACTGTGCACCACAGCAAAACGTATAAAGAGAAAAGAATTTTTTTTTTTTTAATTCAGAAATTAAAAAATTCAACGATATGAATGCCAGTATATGTATATATCATTATTTATTCTATCACTAATTAAAAAAAGAACAAGGTGAATTGGTTCCTTTCAAGGCCAAGGTCAGCGCCCTCATTGATCGCTAGTAGTATTAAACACATTTGACCTCTACTGACCCCAGGGGTATGAGGCTTCTTTTGCGAAAACCTATTGTTGATCTCATTCTCACCATCTGCTGAACCTGCTTACAGACTTGTGGAATTTGGTTTATTCACTAAGCTGATTCCCTTTCTCTTACTATTCCCTTCAATTCTCACACATTTATGATTACCTCAAGTACCAGACAAAAGTCGAAACTGAACAACATTTAATAATACCACACAGTAGCAGTAGCAAAGATGGGAGATTTAAGTAAATAACGGTTATACTGTCGCCATGGCTACAAATGTTAGCCACAACGATACAGATCAAGGCACTATTGGTGGTAACTAACGATGAGCAACGCTGTAATAGCAAGGTTAAAGTAACTGTAACGATATTAATGGTAGAGTTGACAATAGTGGCAGAGACAACAACCGTCTCTACATTTGCAACAATACATAGACAGATAGATAGACTGATAGATAGATAGACTGATAGATAGATAAACAGCTAGATAGATAGATAGATAGATAGATAGATAGATAGATAGATAGGTTTCTTTATTAGCCACACAGGGCTCAACGAAGATGGGACAAATACAATGTAGAGCATTTCTTTTTGGGAGGGGGAAGGAAAGAAAAAAAAAGGGGGGGTCGATCAAAAGGGATCGTAGGAAGGAAAAGGGGGGAGTTCGATCAAAAGGGATCGAAAAAAAAAAAAGATAGATAGACTGATAGGTAGAGAGAGAGAGAGAGAGAGAGAGAGAGAGAGAGAGAGAGAGAGAGAGAAAGAGAGAGAGAGAATTGACGTATAGAAATGAATATTTTTTAATATGTTTTGTCTGCACCTACGTGTATATAACTGTGAATATAGGAGTATATAAATTATAATCTAGTATTAAAAAAAAATACAAACATTCAAGTATAAGTTTGTTGTAATTCATAACATTTTTTTTTTTCGATTTGAAATTATGTGAGAAGGTGCTAATATTAGTATTTGTATATGTCTAAGAGTGTGTAGGTAAGTATTTGAAAGGGGGAATAACGAAATAATGAAGGGAAGTTTTAAATTGGCATGCGGATGAATGCAGCGTTGAGCCATGCTTCAACATCAGCGGAAACGAACGAAGCATGCACTTCATGTGGTTTCTTTGCAATATCCACGCCTCAGCAAGCATCACACACAAGACGGCATGGTTAAAAGAGAATGGGTTATATAGCTTTGCCAATATAACTTCTCGCATTACTGAATAATTAACACGATAAAACCCAGAAACAGCACACGAGTTTTCAACCCTCGGACTAATATCGTAAAATGGTTATTTACATGAGAAACCATCGTTATATGTATACAAACACACGCACTCTGTTTCTGTGCGCGTATGTGTTTGTGTGTGTGTGAGTGTGTGTGTTTGTGTGCGTGTGTGTGTATTTGTGTGTGTATGAGTGTGTGTGAGTGTGTGTGAGTGTGTGTGCGTGTATATGGGAGAGTTTGCGTGTGTGTGGGAGTGTGTTTGGGCGTGTGCACGCGCGCGTGTGCACGCAAGCATACATACGCACGCGCATAGCCCCTACATTGATATGTGTATATATACATATATATATATATATATATATATATATATATATATATACACACAATATATATATATATTGCCTTTCATCCTTTTGGGGGTCGATTAAATAAGTACCAGTTACGCACTGGAGTCGATGTAATCGACTTAATCCCTTTGTCTGTCCTTGTTTCTGCCCTCTGTGTGTAGACCCCTGTGGGCAATAATGAAATACACACACACCCACACACACACACACACACACACACACACACACACACACACACACATATATATATATATATATATATATATATATATATAAGGATAAGATCGTTATTTCAAATACCGATCTTATCACGTGGCCAGCATGGGAATAAAAACCTCAAAGGCAATAATTATTAATGAAATTATAATTTAGGGTATCTAAGAGATACCACCACGCTGGAAATAGCAGCCAAAACTTGGCTCTAAAACCACAAATATTGCATTTCTAAATTTCTCAGAGAAAATTATGCAGTAGCAGCACGATAAAACTATGGTTTGTTGCCAACTTAATGTGGCAGTCCCAGGAAAGGGAAGAATAATATTGTTATTTAGTCCCAAGAAACACCGTTTCTAGTTGGCTACGTGACACATGCGTTTTGTGTGCTTAAGTTTTGAAAACTGAGATTGCCACATTAAGTTGGCAACAAACCATGACTTTATATATATATACATATATATATATATATATATATATATATATATATATATATATATATATATATATATATATATATATGTGCATATATATATATATATACATACATAAAATAAACATATTAAAAGGGGTCCGTGGGAAAATTCATTTAAATGATAGGGTTAGGAACCATTGTGAAAAGGCTGAGAACCACTGATCTAAAGCAATAGTCCAAACGTTGAATCAGCAAGTTTCATATTAATTCGACACACATGTTTTCATTTCCGCATTAAAATTATGTGAAAAGGTGTGGGTGTTAACTAATCTCCAATACTGAGCACATTTTCTTTTCTCAGCCCGTAAACATTGTCTTGTCTATTATACTTACATTTAAAAAGGCAGCGAGCTGGCAGACTCTTTAGCACGTCGGCCGAAATGCTTAGCGGCATTTCGTCTTTCTTTACGTTCTGAGTTCAAATTCCACCGAGGTCGACTTTGCTTTTCCTTCGTTCGGGTCGATAAATTATGTACCAGTTGCGTACTGGATCGATCTAATCGACTTGCCCACTCCCTATAAATTTCGGGCCTTGTACCTAGAGTAGAAAGGACTATGCTTGTCATATCATTGTAACATCTATTTTTACCTTCAGGACTACTTTTTTTTTACTGCTGGATTTGCATGTTTCAAATGCGATATCATGCCTCATCTTTTTCCTTCTTCATCCCTAGTACTTAAGAAGCCAGTTATCTGGTTTGCATGGCGTAAAAGAGAGGAAAGACAAAGTTGGTCTAGGTGGGATTTGAGCTCAGAACATAAAGAACCGGAAGAAATACCACTAAGCATTTTATCCGACATACTCACGATTTTTCCAGCTCCCCACCTTATCATACCTCATAGATAGTAAATACTCTGGGGACATTTTCGGGAAATGCTTATGAAATGGATGACGTCATCGTTGCTAATACCACAGAATCTCTTTCTGTTGGCATACTCCCTCTCTTTTACTTGCTTGAATCATTTGATTGCGGTCATGCTGGAGCACCACCTTCTGTCGAGCAAATCGACCCCAGGACTTATTCTTTGTAAGCCTAGTACTTATTTTATCGGTCTTTTTTGCTGAACCACTAAGTTACGAGGACGTAAACACACTAGCATCGGTTGTCAAGCGATGTAGGGGGGACAAACACAGACACACAAACATACACACACATATACCTATATACGACGGGCTTCTTTCAGTTACTGTCTACCAAATCCTCTCACAAGGTTTGGTTGGCCCGAGGCTATAGTAAAAGACACATGCCCAAGGTGCCACGCAGTGGGACTGAACCCGGAACCATGTGGTTGGTAAGCAAGCTATTTACCACACAGCCACTCCTATGGATGTGTAGACGTATCATCTATATCCCTGTCTTTCTAACTCTTAAGTATTTCTTTGTCATTTCCCGGTCTTTGATTGCAATTTCATGATCTTCACAGTAATAACCAATATACTGATACATCGTCTACGGCAGAAGTCATTGATTATCGATGATGCTTTAACTTTGATGCTTTCCGACAACACAGTTAGAAGCTTGACATTCTCCTGATAAGAACTTTGCGATATGAACTTTGCAAATCCTTTTATGTCTGTACTATTGGTCGTCAGTCAGGAGTACTTTCAGAGCCACTAAAGTACGGCTTTTTTAAAGTTATGTGTCTTATGTTTGCATACTTGATGTACAGACGCTCTTCCATACATTGTGGTTAGTAAACGTTGTCGGAATGTTATCGTGCGGCATTCAAATGTCGAATCGATGTTAAGCCTCTGTCTCTATATATTTGTTTTCTATAGATAGCGTCAGTATCCAAATTCATATGGACGTTTTTGGCGTCGGTTTATTACTTGTTTATCACTGTATGAGTGTGCTTGTGTGTGTGTGTGTGTGTGTGTGTGTGTGTGTGTGTGTGTGTGTGTGTGTGTGTGTGTGTGCTTGTGTGTTTGTGTGTGCGTGTGTGTGTGTGTGTGTGTGTGTGTGTGTGTGTGTGTGTGTGTGTATGTATGTGTGTGTCTATGTGTGTGTGTGTGTGTGTATACATGTATGTATGTATGTATGTATGTAAGTTGTATGGTTTGTTTTGTCCTGTTTTCTTACTTTCAAATTTAAGAGTTATTTTCTTTGCAGAACTCAATCCGGTCACTTACAAAAGGGCAGCAGTCTTTTGCTTAACGAATTTGTGAATATAAGAATTATTTGGTATGTGCATATCTGTAAGTGTGTTTGTGTGTGTGTGAGTGTGAGTGTGTGTGTCTGTGCCTGTGTGTCTGTGTGTCTGTATGTCTGTATGTGTGTGTATGTATGTGTGTGTATGCAGATAAACCTGCATTCATATAGGGATTGTGCATGTCACAAGTACACAAGTATGTGTGTGTGTGTCATCCCGGTGTTATAACAGAAAACTATAAATGCCCCAGGTTCCGCGTAGGGGTACTGAACATGCAACCACATGGTTATGAAGCGAGCTTCTTTTATATTGCCACAACTGCGCCTGCGTATGCATGTAAGTTTGTGTATAACTTATGCCAGCGTACATTGGCGAAATATATCAACACAGGCGAGAAAACCAACAAACCAGTGCGTTACGAATGAAAGCTTTTGACATGTTTATTCCGTTTCAGGAAATATGCTTGCTTCACATTCTCGCCGTGAGATATGCAGTGGAAGCGACCGTCGGAAACCTGTAATGGACAAAGCTATTGTTCACCAGTCACGTCCTACAATAAAACAAACAGATATGCTGTCATGTCTTCAAAATTATACTCAACACAATGAACTCGAAGATATAACGTTGCTACAATGCAATGGAGCAGACGATCTGCACTTTTAGTAACATAACCGCTAATTTTCTTAGAACATACGACAGACAATACGAAATTCCGATAAAACTAAATATATCATTACATACAGAACATCAATTAGTGCAATAGACCGACATGGTTTTACTTTATAGAATTTACAATATTGTTTATATGATTCGTATAGTAATATGATGTAATTATAATGGCCGTGCAGAAACAAGCTGAATGCGCACTAAATGAGCACATTTATTAAGATATATATATATATATATAAATATATATACGTATATACATATGCGTATATACATACATACATACATACATACATGTATAAATATATACAATCATATAGACGCACACACAAATACGCACACACAGATGCACACATTTATATATAAGTATATGTGTGTATATATATATATATATATATATATATATATATATATATATATATATATATATATATATATATACACGCATACATACATACATACATACATACATACATACATACATGTAAGAAACAGCGTATGTGAAATATGTTCCTCACATCATTAGTGATTTCTACAGCACGAATCACATACAAGCGTTTTTGAATACAGATTGTCAGATTGTCTCTAATTACGAACATATAATAGATATTGGTATATTCTGAAAAATAGCAACACTTGATGAAGCATCGTTTGGCACGAGGAAAGTATCTCTTACATTTTGATATAAGAATGGAAATTACTGTAGCCATGCTGGAGCCGTACAAATGAACCCAAGAAGTGTTTAAAAGTCTGGCACCTATTCTATCCGGCTCAGATGCCGAGCCTTTAAAAGACAGAGACGTAGACATATACATGAAGGAATTTATGTATGCATATATTTTAAAATATCCGTTGGCCAAAACGGTTATACTTTATTAAACAGACTCGAAACTACATTAACATGTTCCTGTATCTCTTCTTTTCCTTTTTACAATTTATTTACGAATATCCGTCGGCTTCTCCGACATAGCCTCCTTGTTTTTCCTTCTAATTTTCTTTTGTTAATACCTTTTTGATGTTTTCCTTTAATTTTTTTGTACTGACGAGAATGGTAATACATAACTCTTTTAATTATCATTATTATTATAATAAATGTTTTTTCTAACATGTTGGTATTACCATCCGAAACGGTCGTATGTGGAAATTAAATCCTAATTTGAACTTTTAACATCTTCTCTTCTCCATTTTTCTAATTGTTAGTAGTGTTTTATATAAGATTTTATCTTATATATACATGCCTATAACAAACCTTTTACTCTCTCTCTCTCTCTCTCTCTCTCTCTCTCTATATATATATATA
>NC_142928.1:11287196-11362196 GCF_046866305.1 Octopus bimaculoides | reverse complement strand
CATCCACCCCTAGGGGTCAGCCACACTTAAGTGGCAATATACTACACTTTATCGTGCAGTTACTGTTAATACTTCATATAGAGAATTAACATTGCTTGTTTCCACCTTTTCAATATCAGTGAAGAATGTCACTGGAAAAGAAGATATAAGGTTTGCCAGATTTGTCTCTCTCACCAAGGTCATCAGCTGTCGAACGCCGACGAAGGGAAATAACCCTGAAATCCGGATACGTTCGTGCTGCTGGTCGAGGTGAGAGGGATAACTCCCTTGGCAAACAGGACACAGTCGTGTGTCGATAAGCCAGCTGGAGGAGATGTCCTCCTGGGGCTAAAAGCAACAGTAACATCCACCCCTAGGGGTCAGCCACACTTAAGTGGCAATATACTACACTTTATCGTGCAGTTACTGTTAATACTTCATATAGAGAATTAACATTGCTTGTTTCCACCTTTTCAATATCAGTGAAGAATGTCACTGGAAAAGAAGATATAAGGTTTGCCAGATTTGTCTCTCTCACCAAGGTCATCAGCTGTCGAACGCCGACGAAGGGAAATAACCCTGAAATCCGGATACGTTCGTGCTGCTGGTCGAGGTGAGAGGGATAACTCCCTTGGCAAACAGGACACAGTCGTGTGTCGATAAGCCAGCTGGAGGAGATGTCCTCCTGGGGCTAAAAGCAACAGTAACATCCACCCCTAGGGGTCAGCCACACTTAAGTGGCAATATACTACACTTTATATATATATATATATATATATATATATATATATATATATATATATATATATATGTATATATATATATATATATATATATATATATATATATATATATATATATATATATATATATATATATATATATATATATATATATATATATATATATATATATATATATATATATATATTTATATAATCAAAATAAGCAACACGGATTTCAAAGATGATTGCAGTACGCACAACCATCTTTGAAATCCGTGCTGCTTATTTTGATTTTTTGATCTCCTAGTTTTTGGAATGGTCTTTGTATAATACCATACCATACTATATTCTGGTGCCTAAACATAAGTACCATATTCAATTTTGAATCTATATCTAAGCCTTATATATATATATATATATATATATATATATATATATATATATATATATATATATATATATATATATATATATATATATATGTATATATATGTATGTATATATATGTATGTATATATATGTATGTATGTATATATATATATATATATATATATGAATATCAGGTTGGCAACTAAGTTCCCGCTGTTTTTTTTTTAATTTAAATTTTTTAAAAGGTTTAATAAAAAATAACAACTAATTAATCAATAATGTATTCACCCTTGTTGTTTGCAACATGTTCCCAACTTTCAACAAGATTTTCAGTACCTCATTGGTAGAAATCACCCGATTTTGACTCGAAAAATTGATCTATCAAAGCTCTCAATTCTGCATCAGTACTGAACGAAACTCCGCGCATAGCATTTGAAAGAGATCGAAAGAGGTGGAAATCCGTTGGTGCCAAATCAGGAGAGTACGGCGGGTGTGACAGCTCTTCCCAGCCATGCGTTTAAATGGCTTCCTTGGTCATATTGGCGATATGAAGGTGGGCGTTGTCATGCAGCAGAACTCCATGCTGACGATTAGGTCTTTTCTCTTGAATAGCTGTGTTGAGTCGTTCCATCTGTTGAACGTAGAGTTCCACGTTGACTGTTTGGTTCCGTTCAAGCAATTCGTAATCGATAATCCCTTCCCAGGCCCACCATACGCGGATGAAGTTCTTGTTTCATGTGCGGTGTCGCTTGTTTACCGGGGCTAAGCCATTCCTTACGCTGCTTCATATTGATGTACAGGCACCATTTTTCGTCACCAGTAACGATTCGGTAAAGAAATCGTTGCTTATGTCCATGAGTTGAGCGGTGACGAGCAAGCAAACCAGCGGAGATTGTGGCTCGTTGATTTTTTTTTGTTGTCACTTAAAGCATGTGGAACCCATGCTCCATACTTCTGCACGTTTCCTATCGAGTGAAGACGCTTCTCTATAGCAGTGTGGGAACATTCCATTTTCTCTGTCAGTTCCCTTGTTGTTTGACGAGAATTTTCGCGCAAAAGTTGGTCTAATCGCTCTTCATCGAACTCAATTGGACGGCCAGAACGAGGTGCATCTTTGAGGTCAAAATTTCCATTTTTGAACTTGGCATACCAATCACGAGCAGTTCTTTCAGCTATGGCACCATCTCCATATACAGCACAAATGTCGCGAGTAGCTTTTGCGGCCTTAGAACCTTGATTAAAAGCTAAAAGAAGGAGGTGTCGAAAATCCTTGTTTTTCTTAACTTGAGATTTCATTTTAATGATCTGAAAATAAACAAAAATTAACTAAAGTTAACTAGAAAAAAAAAATAGATTCCAAAATGATTCAGAAATAGAATTCTCGAAAGAAATAGATTCCAAAATTTAAAAACCCAATATATTCCAAAATTTAAAAAAACGGCTAACCCAATATATGATTTTATCTTATACATGCCTGTAACAACCTCTTTACTTATATATATATGTGTGTGTGTGTGTGTGTGTGTGTGTGTGTGTGTGTGTGTGTGTGTGTGTGTGTGTGTGTGTGTGCGTGCGTGTGTAGTTTATTAAGAAAGCAGCAAAGGCATCACAGAACCTGTCACTCAGTTACACTTTCCCGGTCATCGGACGAACGGAGTTGTGAAATTCTGAGTAACAGTTTTTGTGACGTCTTTGCAGTTTTATTAATGAAGCATATTACTCTACCTCCAGTATCGAGTACTATTTATCCACCTTGTTTCACATTTATGTGCTAACTTCTACTTTTACGGTGTTTTATTTGACTGGAAACCAATACATTTGCTTTACAATATTCAATTTTTCATTAAAAACTTTTTTCCCCGTTCTCGGTTCTCTTAACGGCTAAGCGTTCAGGTGAGTATACTGGCATTGATGTAGCAACATTTGGAATATTGTCCAGGTAGATCAAACTGAAGAAGACTTGTCAAACTTACGATAACAACCGTATTTGAAGAGTCCTTAACCTAGGCATTAGATTATCCGATTATCCGATTATCTAATGTTCTTTCTAGAGGTAAGATGAAACTTCTTATGCTCGCTGCCCTCACACACCTTTGCAAATATATACGCAGTGAAGATTTACTATAGCCTCATAAATTTATCGACCGCTATTTCCACTAAACATTGGTGCCTTGTTGCACCACTATATATAAATATATATGTATATATATATATATATATATATATATATGTATGTATGTATGTATGTATGTATTCATACATGCATATGAATAAATGGACGCTTCCTATTTTGAAAGGCATCGAGACATCTCTCTAGTGCACCAATTTTGTTTTGTATAACGTTTAGTGAAAATTTGTAGACATTAAGGAACCGCACCGAGAAACGATAGAGATTTGGGAACTTTCATGTTGAAGTTCCATCGATCTCTCTTCTGTTTTGTCAATGATTTTGGTAAATTTGGTTTTACTGTTGCTTTTGTCACTTAAATTTTGGTTCCATAATTCTTTCCTGTTAGCATGGAATGTGTAGGATTGGAATGTTTTCAAACGGCCATTTACGTCTTCTTTTAGCTTCAGTTTCAATGCTCTATAATTATATCTCAAGACTTTTCTCCAAACGACTGGCATTACCAACGTAATTTAAGCATATATATATATGTGTGTGTATGTGTGTGTGTGTACTTGCAAACTTACATACATACATAATTACACACATACACTCACATGTATATATATACATACGGCAGTGTCATAAATAAGCCTATTTTGCAAACACGTGGGTTTGCGTTCAGTCTCATTGCGTGGCATCTGGGGCAAATGGCTTTTGCTATAGCTCCGGGCCGACCAGTACCTCGTGAGTGAATTTGTTAGACGGAAACTGTATGGAAACCCGTCGTTTATGCGTTTGTGTGAATGTGTGATGTGTGTGTGCTTGTCTTTGTTTCCACCACTGCTTTACAACAGTTGTTGGTTTGCTTACGTCCCCGTATTCCCGTAATTTGTCGATTCGAAAAAAGAGATTGATAGAATAGGTACCATATTTACAAAGTATTGTAGTCGAATTGACCGACTAAACCCTTTAATGCACTGCTCCAGGATGGCCACCAAATGACTGAGGCAAGTAAATGATTCAACCTATGCATATAACAGTATTGAAAAATGCGCACACTCAAAAGGGTTACAGAATGTCATAATAAACCTTAAAAAGTATGGGACTAGCATTGTTGCTTAAAAATACTATATATTGTGCATTCTGTGTCATCTTAAAACGAAAAGAGTCTCATGTATGAATCACGATATCACGATAATTATTAAACCGAGTTCTTAATATAAAGAATTTGAAAAGGTACAAAATATGATCTTTAACTTCGAATTCGTTATAATACTCTTCATACCAAAGCATATAAAAAAAAAACACACTTAACACTGCATGCAAATTACCACGATAATAATACAAAAAAAACTGAATTTATGATGAAGTCGAATCTATATAACAGCGAAAGAACGAAACCGAAACAATTATAAGCAAAGATAATTCGCATTGTGATACATATTAATGGAAAAGTTGTGCGAATTGAACAAATTATTACTAAATTATTTTTGATTGATTACTTGTAAATTTATAAAAAATATTCATTCATAGATTGAATTATTGCGTAAAGATGACATAAGTATTTGTATACAATTGTTTTGTTAAAATTGAATATACAATAATTTAACTTAATTTTTAATATAAGTTAATTTCGATGAACTAAACAAATTTCTTGTGATAAAAGGATTCCACAGAATGTAAAACATACAGTGATTCCAATATTTTTGAGCAATAATGCTAGTCCCATACTTTTTAAGGTTTTTTTATGACATTCTGTAACCCTTTTGAGCATTCGCATTTTTCAATTCTAGTTTCGCACTTTTTAAGGCAACGCTTGTAATGTTTTATATATGTACCGTATTTCTCCTAATGGTGTGGCAGCCTCTAATAAACTGACACCCAATCGCCGACCAATTGAAATAGTATGACTGTCACAATATTAAAAATGTGCAATAAAATTGATAGCAGCTAGTATATTATAAACTGTACTATAAAGAAATGTATTTTAAAAACTATTAATATTAATTTTTAGAAAATCATTATCGAAATCTAAAATTACATACCATGCAACGAAGAGAAGCCGAAAATGAGTAAGACAAAATTCTCGAAGACAGCTGCATGCCAAACTATCGCTCATTGGTTGATGATGATTGAAAATTAACCAATAAAATGCGATCACCACGTAAACGGCCACGGCCCCTTTACATTTCCATTTGCAACCTTGGCGAATGTTGTCAGACACACAGTAGAATCGACTATAACATTCTGTTATCGGTCACTGCGTGCCTGACAGATATATGCGCTTGCATACTCACAGGTGTATGTATGTCTCTTCTATTTTTTAATTATTATAAATCTTCTACTGAGGAGGGATCCGGTTTCCAAAACACATACAAGGCTCCATCTTTGGGCTGTATGTAACACAGACAAATTCACATTTGGAACTTCATGAAAGTCTTACATATTTTTACTGTTCCACTCACAGATTGGACTTGTAATGTATGAATCGGCCGGTCGATTTCTCGTTCTGAAAACCCCAGTTTATCCAGATTCTCCTTTAAGCATTTACTAAGAAAACGTAGTGTTCCAGTTATTATTGGTATGAATATGAATTCATAGTCTAGATATAGAAACTGGGTGCTTTGAAGCAGTTGTCCATAGATATCCTCTTTTTCTCTGTTTTTCAAAGAGATATTTATATCTGGAGATGCATGTATGTATGTATGTATGTATGTATGTATGTATGTATGCATGTGTGCATGTATGTATGCATGCATGTATGTATTATTGCTGTTAAAATACTTTCTATCAAAACCAGAAAATGCTTGGAGTGCAATACAAAGATTACTCAAGAATTCCAGCGAAATAAGCAAAATTATCATCATCCCCTTAAGAAATATTATTTGAAAATAAATTCAATCTCTTTAGCAATATATATATATATATATATATATATATATATATATATATATATATATATATATACAGGGCACAGTGAATAAACTGTAATCTAAATTACGCAAAAATGAAAATAACACTGACATCTCATTTTAACAAATATATTTACCAAAATTACATAAAAATATCTCGAAATACTAAAGAGTAAATCTATTCAGTAAAATCGCCATTGTATTTAACCACGGCCTCCAGAATCTCCTGCCACTCTTCTGGGCGGTTTTCTTGTTTAAGTTGGTGAACGCTGTCATAACCCTTGCCTTCAGTCCATCTTTGATGTTACAAGGAGTTTTTTTTATCTCTCGTTCAACTGCGCCCCACACATAATAATCAAGGGGGTTACAGTCTGGAGAGTTAGGTGGCCAGATGTTATGGGTAATGTGGTTTCAGAAATTGTCTGACTACCATGACTCCTGCTTATGTGGCATGCTGCAGAGTCCTGTTGCCAGACATAGGATCTTCCAGCAGCCTGCCTCTTGACCAAGAGCAGCTCTACCTCCTCCAGGCACTTGATGTAGGCCCACCGTGTTGAATCTGAGCGCGTGTGGGAAGATAAATGGAGGCATAACGTCGCCATCACTGGTCATCACTCTAAACACCATGATGTTGACTGGATGTTTGATTTTTATCACTCTCGGTACATGTCCTCAGATTGCACTGTTCTCAGACATCCAAATACTCTGAAATGTTCGTATGGGTGCTTCCGACCGAATGCCAAGCAGTACAGTATGTCGTTTCCAAATTTATGGCAGAGTGCATTGCGTCATGGTGAGATTTTTCTCACAAACGGTGCCCAACTGACCCTACTATACTGTGTAGTCGACAAAATCAAAAGCACACAATGTGCATACGCTAAATTAAAATATAAAATGGCGACAATTTACCTATCACACCCTGTATGTGTGTGTGTGTGTGTGTGTGTGTGTGTGTGTGTGTGTGTGTGTGTGCGTGTGTGTGTGTGTGCGTGCGTGCGTGTATGTATGCATACATTCAGACAAATTTACTCATTCATGTGTGACATATAAATATGTTTTTTGTACTGCTGTTGTACAACAGAGGTTCTCAAACTTTTTGGGTCATGGCCCCACACATGCCCGCATAATACTCTCAGCATCCCCACCCCTACTTTTATGTATCCATAAATATTTTATATTTTACTAATTCATATATATACTATGAGTCATTTGATATTTAATGTAATATTATATAATTTGTATAAAACACTATAATAATATTATGATAAATTCATAGCGTTCCCAATTCACTCCCTACCTCCCAACGCCTCCTTTTTCACTACCGCCTTTTCAGTCACCAGCACCCACCTGGACCGTCTCAACGCTCACAGGGAGGCGGTAGCGCCCACTTTGAGAACCTATGTCGTACAAAAAGGTTTCTTATACATGGGAGGTCTTCGTTATTAGAGGTTCTCTTACTCGACAAGTAAAAAAAATGTTTCGTTTGGGTTCTGTAAAAATCACTCGATATATAAGGTATTTTTATCTTTCTAGAGAACTTTAATGTCTTTTTTTTCTGTATTAATGAGTTTAGCACGCCGGGCGAAATGCTTAGCAGTATTTCGTCTGCTGCTACGTTCTGAGTTCAAATTCCGCCGAGGTGGACTTTGCCTTTCATCCTTTCGGAGTCGATAAATTAAGTACCAGTTGAGTACTGTGGTCGATGTAATCGACTTGCCCCTTCCCCCAAAATGTCAGACCTTGTGTGTATAGTAGAAAATATTAATATATAATGAGGGCGCATTACCTAGTAGCTAGCGTGTTGCTCGCGAGTTCGTGGTTTCAATTCTTGAAACGGTTCTTGAGTATAATGCTTCATCTCTCGTTACTCTGCAATCACTTCGACACCTTACATGTGGTACACTGTGCACCTGTTCATGGAGCGTCGACTTGATGGAGGAAATGAGCTAATCATTTGATCACTATAGACAAATCATTTGTGCAGGTCGCTCAGCAAAATCTGAACGCTCGACTGGTGATTCTATTATTAATGTACAGTATTCATTTCGCAAAGATGGCCTGTGATTATTTTAAATGTTTAGTTGTATCTATAGAGATATTTTACGGCTCATTATGGTTGTAGGCGTTGCTTTTTACTTTCATCAACTCCTTTATAATTTGAATCTTTTGTTTGACGAAGCTATAACTTGTCATGCGCCAAAACGTTATTCATTTCTGTATTTGTATGTATGTTTGTGCTGATAGCTTTCTATTCACTTCATTTCTATGAATATTTGTGTATGAGTGTCTGTGTGTATGTGAGAGGAAGAAGTGAAAAGCAAGAAAGAATGAGATAATACTTTCAATATTTTTTATGGTTTTTATAAACTGTCAAAATGAAAACGGATTTTTTCCCTCTGCTTGACAGTCCTCGGGATAACTTAGAGAGACAATATGTGGAATTCTTTTTCAATCAACCTTGTTGTTTGTATCTCTAAAGTCTGTCTGTTCTCCTTAATGATTTTGGCACCGTTTAAGACCTTTATCGACTATAGTAGTAAATATCCTCATTCTCATTTCACTATACAAAATTTTCAAGTTTGCGAATCTTAGATGTAATCTGCTACTCCAAGTCAAATCTACAACGCAATTTCTTTCCTTATTCCAGCCATTTGATTTTAATTGCGTTTCTTTTTA
This sequence comes from Octopus bimaculoides, assembly GCF_046866305.1. Taxonomy (NCBI): domain Eukaryota; kingdom Metazoa; phylum Mollusca; class Cephalopoda; order Octopoda; family Octopodidae; genus Octopus; species Octopus bimaculoides. The sequence continues at coordinate 11,353,425 of NC_142928.1, read as the reverse complement.
TATTTGCGAATATATCACAGCCATATACAATCATATATATATATATATATATATAAAGTTAAAACTTACTTGCAAACGGACGCGTGGCGTTCGATAATATAATAATACAAATGATATATTAGCATATGCATATATACATACATATATGTACATACCTACATCTACATGTATATATAGATACATATCCGGGTACAGGACGTCAAAAAAGAACGGGAACATAAACAAAGTACAAAAAATTGACTTTTTTACGGACAACAGAATGAACACATAGGAAAACAGACGAGCCACTTCTGGAACTTTTCCTTCATCAGCTGCCTCATCTTCGAAACACCTAGTTTAGAATAGAGGCAGCTGCTGAAGGAAAAGTTCCATAAGTGGCTCGTCTGTTTTCCTATGTGTTTAAAGATATACATGCTGTCTTTCACAGGAATCGAGTCAACGATCTTATGAACTTGTATTCATTAGTTTGGCAATTAAGAGCAAAGGAGGAATTATATCGCTTAAGGCCCTCTCCATTGACTCCCACCCAAACCAAAGTGAATTCCACTACAATACGTTCTTAGCAAGTGGAATTTGGCTGGCGTAACTCAGAATTTTTTCCGTCATTTTGCTAGTCTGTATTTATGAACTTGCTAAGTTACATTTTTGTCATAAAGGGTAAAAGAAAAATGGAGAACTTTGTTGCGGCGTCGCTGAAGCTATCAGTGCATTAGAGATTTAGAATTCTATGAGTAAGCAGGGAGAGATCATTTGATTATCACTAGTCATCTGTTGGGGTGTGGAATGTGTATGTTTTGTTTCTTGTTATCGCCTGGGTTATATGAAGTGGTGTTGCCCTTAGATAACAAGGCGGTATTCAAAATTTGTATCAACTGTAAGTCTTGTCACTCTCTTTAATATTTGAACCGCTTGTCTTTGTTCATCGTAATATCCTAATTCAGATTATCTCCCTTTTCTCACTGAGCTTCTAGCAGTGTATCATACAGCATGGCTCTTAAAAATGTTCTTGTCTAAAGAAAGATCAGATTTTCCTTCAAATAATTATTTCTTATAATTATAACTGGGAATGTGATTTGGTGGGAAGTACGCAGTATCCTTATTTGATTTTATATAGGAGCAACGTTTGCCAGTGTTTATATCTGGTATTTTAAATACGATATCGGCTATCATAAATTTAGTTCTAAGTGGTACGTTTATCTTAGTCACTTTAACATTATTCAACCTTTTCTAATCCTGTTTGTGGTGTTGCAGTTCATATTATACGATTCTTAAAACGTCATCACTGTAAATTCCGAAGTTTTGGAGGTGCGCTTTTTGAGGGTGAGTTTTAATGATAAACTATGCCAGCCACCTCAGCTGATTTAACATTTTGAATCAATTTTTTTTTATTTATTTATCTTATTCAGTAGATAATGACGTTGTGTAACTTTTGCTCATTAATATTCTGATGTCTAGATCGCTAATTTTACAGAAATCTATCCTGAAATCCAGAATATCCAAGACGAGAGAATTGGAGATGGAAAGTAACGTTGAAATGGGTGAATCTGTAGATTGATTTCTCATCTATAATGAGGACCCATTTAATGATGACAGCGCTGTATTGTTCTGGACTCATATCACTCCAAGTTTATTAAATATTACCAATTTGCATTTTGGGGACTTGAGTGACCAACAATTGATGTGGCGAAAATGTTATATTCTGTTCAATTACTGAAGATGTATGCATGCCCATATGTCTACGCGGTGTTCTGTTTTTCCAGTTTTCTTTAGAAACCATTCCCTTCTCTTTCGTGATTATAGTACTGTATGCAATACTATATGTATGTTTCGTATATTTATAGTTTAACATTCTTGATGTTTAGAACCAGAAACAGCTGTCGTGGTGTAGACCTGGGATGTCTGTCATTCTATTTATGACAACCCTAACTTCACCTAACTTCATTTTAGCACAGTTTATTAAGATCCACATTATCCATTCTATTTTTCACCAATTTTAGGAAAGTATGGCGATTATTTTTAGCAATTCTGGTTCTCTACTGTTACTGGAAGTACGGTATTACTAGATGCTAATCTCTAAACTATCATTACAAAACAGTATTCTCAAAAACGTTGCAAAAACAATTAAAGTCACCAGACTTAGAACTTTTGGAATGTGAAATCTATCAATCAAAGATTGATTATGTTGAAGCTGATTAAAGAAAAATAATAGAATTTAATGAGATTTTATGGTAAAATACGGTTTTTTGGTCAAATGTCGCTCTTCAGTCTTTCGGGTATTAAATCAGCCTTTAGATAGTAGGTAATTAATATGACTTATCTATCTTTAATAGTGTTATGTCAGACATTGAAATATATGCCCATCATCAACAGTAAATCTGCTTTTCTTTTTCATTTTTTTGCGTGTTTGTGTATATTTAATACATGTATGTATATATGTATATATATGTATATGCATCCATATTTTCGTAAATGATAGTAGATACATATTTCATGTACATATATGTATGTACATTTTTATGCATATATGTGTATGTATACATGAATGTACGCATGTATGTAAATACACACGTATGCCACTGTATAAAGATATATGTGAATATACGTAGATATATGTATATATGTGTGTATGTGTGTGTGTGCGTGTGCATGCGTGTGTATGCAGGTATATGTAATTGCAAAATGAACCAAGTCCTTCCACAATATTTAAGTTGCTTTTAACCGAATCAAACTGCTATTGAATAATATATGCAAGCCCAGTGTTCCCTGCCACTTTCTTTCGTTTGTCCACTCTTTCGTATATTTACATACATACATACATACATACATACATGCATATATACGTGCGTGTGTGTGTGTGTGGTGTGAGCTGCTTTTTGTTTTGAGTCGATCCCAATAGTCAAGGCTTGTTATGTCATCTATCGTTTTTGTGATTGATTTCTGGGAAGCTTCAATTTTCATAACATTCTGTATAGCGTGATGGGACCACAGTAAACTGCAGAATTTAAGGTGAGGGCGAGCAAAAGTAGAGAAAAGTAACATAATGGTAAGGGCGTCTCTAGACCAGAAAGTTCTGGTCTAGAGAAAGTTCTGAGTATCCAGGAGCACGCCCTGCGAGCCATATTAACTTTACTATTTCTGTGAGCACTCCAGCTTATTTTGATATATATATATATATATATATATATATATATATATATATATATATATATATATATGCATGACCTGGGGGTTCAGATGAGCAATGATGCAACATTCCATGTGCATATTACCAAGATGGCGAGTGGCTGGAGGATTCTAAGGACATTCAGGAAAATAGAGGCCCTGCTGCGCCTATGGAAGACTTTCGTTCTCAGTCTCTTGGACCACTGCTCCCAACTATGGTCCCCAGAGAGTGTGAAACACACTATGGAACTCGAAACAATCCAGCGTCAATACAAAAAGAAGATTGACTCGACGCAAAAGATGGGCTACTGGGAGAGGCTAAAGGAGCTGAGTCTCTATTCCCTGGAGAAAAGACGAGAGAGATATGGAAGATCTTGGAGGGTCTAGCTCCCAATTTTGGAATTGACAGCTATACGAATCCTCGAACTGTACGCCACTGCTTCATATCAAAGATCCCGTCTTCCTCATTTAAAATAAGGACACATTACTGCAATAGTCTGGGTTTCAGGAGACCACAATTGTTCAACATCCTGCCAGGCCCTGCCAGACAACCCTAGAGATCTACGTGGTGTTGCTGTGGAATTTTTCAATGAACGTCTGGACAGATTTCTATCTGAGATACCAGATGAACCCACATCGCGGCAGGAGACGCAAAGAAGAGCAGCTCCGTCCAACTCGCTACTTCACCAAAACCAATATGAAACCGAGTAACTACAGGTGGTGCACTAGCATGACCTCAGCCTTGGGCTGAAAACAGTAAAAGATAAAAAAAAAAGGATAGATATGCATAGAAAGTTAAATGTACTATATATATGCGTAGGGGATTCACCAAATCTTCTTCTAAGTCTCACTGAGAGGCTCATATGATATTTATATTATTCAGAGAAAGATGTAATCTAATGTCTGGGATCAATTTCCAGCCATTCCTTTTGGCGTTATAGTGTCGAGAATTTGTTCTAGTTTAGTTACAATAATGTTAAACCTTGTATTTTAACTGAAATTGTTATCTTAATACTATTTTCCAGATCTCTCTTTGGGAAAGGCAGTTCATTACTGTCATTTATTGAGGATCTTCCTGCATTTTGGCTCATAAATACAAATTTTAGAAGTTGTACTGTCACCACCATTAATCATGATTACAATGTTTAGCATTCACGTAACGTTTCGTGCATCCAGCCACTTTGAATATTTTAATAGTTTCAACATCAAAGATGTATGAAACACCTTACAGTCTCTACCTTCTTACCAGGGTGTTGTTTCCGATAATTTCAAATTACACGATTACGTGTGATTTTGATTAACTCTATTTTAGTTCACATTGTTTTAACATTAAAGCAGAACATTATCATCAACACACACAACTTTTATTATTCATTTTCCCATCCTTTCTGATGGTTTCATTGATCAAGGGAATCAATTAAAATACTTTAAACTTCAAACATTGCCATAACTAATACAAAATCTCATGCTACAACCTGATCGCTGCGATGAGATATGACTATTAAAGTTCCAGATTTCAATGCAAGAATCGGGTTTTTTTTAATCATTTGACATGCTTTAGCAATGGTTGACAAACAGAACAATCCCAGTCTTTCATTATTTAATAAAAATTATTCATGACACACCTCTTTGGTAATAAAGATTTTTTACTCTATCGAGTCAAAAATCATTTCTGCTAATCGTCCAGATAAACTATCAAGAGATTATTTGCAAAATATTATTGATATATAATATTGTTGCAAACCACAGCGCAATGACTAAACTTCCTTTACACGACCACAAGATATTTCACCTTAATCAACTGCAGGTTTTCCACAAATTACAATTGCGACTTAGCTTAAAATATTGTAGAAAAATGCCTAATCATGCACAACCACTTGTACAAGAAGACCTCCGAAAGCTTGGCAAAGATTCTGCTTCGAACACAGCATCACAAACAGACTCTTTCTTCGTTCTCTCTTTTCTACTACTACTACTAAAACAATTCAGGCCAAGATGGAAAAGAATGGCACAGTCAAGAAGAAATTGGTAGCACATTGTTACAGGTGATGTCTAACAACATCCGATAGTCTGATCGTCGCAAGTGAAATTGGTGATATTGGATGGTATCTGAATAGTGTTTGAGCTCCAGCGACAGAACTCAGAAGAAGGATTTAAATGATGAGAGGCAGACATACAGACAGGCAGGCTCTTCTAACAGAGCTTCTTGAAACATGTTTGCTGAATCTGAAGTGTTCAAAGCAAAGGTATAAATGAGCGTTTACGCGTATTTGTAAAGACTGCAAATATCAGGAAGATAGTGGCTGACATTAGTGGCTGAATATAATCTTTTCTACTCTAGGCACAAGGCCCGAAATTTTGGGGGAGAGGACCAGTCGATTAGATCGACCCCAGTACGCAACTGGTGCTTAATTTATCAACCCCGAAAGGATGAAAGGCACAGTTGACCTCAGTGGAATTTGAACTCAGACGAAATACCGCTATGCATTTCGCCCGGTATGCTAACGTTTCTTATTTCTTTATTGCCCAAAAGGGGCTAAACATAGAGGGGACAAACAAGGACAGACAAAGGGATTAAGCCGATTGCATCGACCCCAGTGCGTAACTGGTACTTAATTTATCGACCCCGAAAGGATAAAAGGCAAAGTTGACCTCGGCGGAATTTGAACTCAGAACGTAACGGCAGACGAAATACCGCTAAGCATTTCGCCCGGCGTGCCAACATTTCTCTCGCTCCCTTTCTTTCTCTTTCTCTCTCTCCCTCTATCTATCTACCTCTGTGCGTCTCTCTCTTTCTTTCACCATATATATATATATATATATATATATATATATATATATATATATATATGTACACATATCTGCACATGAATGTATGCATGTGTGTATGTCTGTGTGTGTGAGTGTATGTATGTATGTATGTACACCTTCAAAACATCGCACACAGTCGCATATGCTCACAAGAGTTAGCTCATATATTTGTATATTACACTTATATTATCATGTACAAATATCGATTCTTCACACTTCTATCATTCTAACCAATTCATACGTCCTTGTAACTATATTTGTACATAAATGTAGATGTAGATATAACTATATGCGTAAACCTATATGTGCGTTTTAATATCTGTAGCTATACGCATGTTTCAAATATATATCAGTTGTTAGTTTTTATTTTTTCGTTCACTTTTAAAAAACATAAATAGCAGTTAGTGATAAAAATATATTTGTAATATAAAGAAATGTTATATCAGAACCGAATGTGTGGTTATTATATTTGTAATGTTATCCACTCTGAAGATGTAATATAAAAAAAGAATGTAATAGAAGAAAAGATAAAAACGCAATTGGTTTAAATAACAGATATTTGAATTCGATTAAAAGGGGTGTCGAAAATATAAAAATATAGATACAATATAATTTTACATGTAATAAAAATATTGGTCTTTAGAAATATTTATACATATATGCACCCTCATGCACACATGCACACACACACATAGACACAAGCATACACACACACACACAAGCATACACACACACACATAGACACAAGCATACACACACACACAAGCACACATATGATTGCATGCACAAATATCTACATACACCTTGTCAAACGTAATTTTATCTATATTCATATTATTTATTGTTCGTCGTATTTACACACTAGATATATATACATATATATATACATATATATATACATATATATATATATATATATATATATATATATATATATATATATATATATATATATATATATGCATATATATATATATGCATATATATATATATGCATATATATATATATGCATATATATATATATATATATATATACGCATATATATATATGCATATGGGTATTAAGATACATACGTATACAATCGTATATGCATCTATATACTCGCAAACACAAACGCACAGAAACACTCACATACATACATATATATATATATATATATATATATATATATATATATATATATATTAAGCATGTATGTGTGTATGTACACTGCAAATAGTAAAAAGCATATTATATCTCAGTTAGAAATATTCAGGAGTTACTAAACGTGATATCTATTTAAATGGTGCATTTATTTAACGATAGATACGAGTCAGCTTCTAAAGATGAGAACTTGAGGAAAGAAAGAAGAAAACCTGAAAAGTGAGACAGAAGCGTCAGAAACAGAGTCAGCATTAGACTAGAACACATCGTACAGCGCAGCAGTTATATTAAGAATAAGGAAAGGTGATTGAAGGAGCTGAGAAACTCCCGTGATCTTTACTTGGCACCAAATTAGATATTATTTCAACATGTTATGGCGTTTATTATCAATCTCCATATAAAATGTGTATTTGTTAGAAAAGAATTCAATGAATATAAACTACCGTCTCTCTTTCTTTCTCTCTCTCTCCCTCTTGCTCTCTCTCTCACTCTCTCTCTCTCTCTCTCTCTTTCTCTATCTATCTATCTATCTATCTATCTATCTATCTATCTCTGTTTCTCTGTCTCTGTTCGTCTGTCCGTCTATCTGACTCTCTCTCTTTATCTCCCCTCCTCTCTCTTTCTCTCTGTATTTCCACTCCCTCACTCTTTCTCTCTCTTACTCTGTCTCTTTGTCTCCGTCTCTGTCTCCCTTTCTCTCTTTCTCGCTGCCTTCCTCTGTCTCTCTGTCTCTCTCTCTCTCTCTCTCTCTCTCTCTCTCTCTCTCTCTTTCGTTAGCTATCTATTTCTCCTTCTCCCTCTTTCTGTTTTTCTCTTTCTTCATCTTTCGGTCTCTCTCTGTCTCTCCATCCGTATCTCTCTGTTCCTTTGTCTATCTTTTTCTCTAACGTTTTCCACAGAAACCGATATAAAATATTAACTTCAACCAACGCCATTTTATATTTTCACCGGGAAACATTAAAATAGCTTGTTTCTTTCTACAACTTCAAAGTTTGTACGTGATTCCACTAACCTCCCATCATTTTCATTTGTAGTAAGGACCTTTTCCCTTTATTTTTTATTCAACTCTTATTTTCTGTTATATTTTTTCCTTATATACAAGAATCAGAAGACAAAACATAATATATTTTTTAAGTGGATGTGTTAATAGTTATTTTGTGTGTTAAAATATTGATAGAAGTTTGTGTGAAAGCAGTTCAATAAATGGATAAAAGGAAAATGTTGACACAAACTCATAGTTTTTGTTCAGATAATGGCCTTAATCCTGTCATTGATGAAGCGCCAAAAATATCCAACTGTAAATATCCCAATAAAACATAACATCTAAAATATCTGACTAAAATAAATAGAAACATATACGTGTGAAGATAAAGAGAGAGAGGCGTGAGACTGTGAAAGTTATCGACAAATAGTAAAAGGAACATGAAAGCTAATAAAATTTTTGCAATAGTAACGTATAAAGCTGTAAATGAATGACCTATAATATAATATTTCATTGAAAATAATTCTAAACGACTATGAATGATAGACGCGAGTACAAACGCGTACACGCTCACAGACGCATTCATACTTACTCACATACATACTTGCATACGTATATAGATATATACGCATGATTATTTTTCCTAACAAATTTCAATTTTTTCCTTTTTTACTCTTCAACTTTGCTACTGTGCGGCACGTATTCAATGTCCATTACATTATTCATTTATATTTACAATAAGGAAACTAATGTGCTCTCATGGTCCTATCTTTTCGTCTATACTTAATTTTAAACATTTCTCTGAAAATGTTTAGTAATCGACATCAATGTGTTCAATACTGGTGAAATTTCTAAAAAGAGTCAAAGATACTCGATCTGATGTGGTGAAAGCTCCGGCGTAAGTTTACATAAAATTTATGTACTATATCCTTCATAGAAATTTTCACGGTGTCCAGATTCTTAAGGGCATTAAACATGAGATTCACGCATGCACAAATACATATTACATACAGTAAACATATATATATATATATATATATATATATATATATAGTTGGAATAAAGTTAGAGATTTATACAAATCAAATTTTTATATATAAAAGATAGAGGTGGAAATAGCACAGAAGTAGATCTACGACATTTCAATTTAGAAAGAATTTAATAAAATGATTTTAAAATTATATAAAGAAAATATAAAATATTACCAATTTCGATTATGAATCTCATCTTGTCAAATATTAGTAAAAATCTATAGAAATTTGAAGTGAAAACAGTTAATCTTCTGTCTGGGGGGGTCTTTATCAAATATTAGTAAAACTTTATAAAAATTGGAAGTGAAAACAGTTTACCTTCTGTCTGGGGGCTCAAAAAAGACGGTTCTGACCCCCAGACAGAAGATGAACTGCTTTCACTTCAAATTTCTAAAAATGCCTACTAATATTTGATAAGATGAGATTCATCATTGAAACCGGTAATATTCTATATTTTCTTTATATAACATATCAGTCTTGTCTTTTTCTTCGACGACACACAAAAACACAAATGCTATTCATATAAAGAAAACATCTTTGCTCCTTAACACACACGATCTTGCAGATATTAGGCTTCAGTATCACAGAGTGACACTCACGTGGCAAAAGCACATCGTTAACATTGATAAAACCACAATTCAGAAAGTCCAGAAAATACCTCGTCACAATTACTAACACTTTAGAAGGCTCATGTGAACCTTGCAATGGTGTATTGAGCATTGTTCACACGTCTGAAGCAGTGCTGTTGCTGCACAGATATGCATTTAAGACTGCATCTAGAGAGAGACCACTGGAGTCACTAGAATAAATTCATTCACAGGCCCCATTCCCCAAATCTACTGCCAGTACTATGACCTCTGTTTTTCGAGTTCACTGGTCTCGGCTACCTCGATTCAGACCTCTCCGACTCACTCTCCTCTTCTAATCCCATATGTGTAGAAATCCCCACATCTGTTTTACCCTCTGTCCCATAACGCCAGTCGTCTGGAACTATCTCTCTCATCATGTCAATTCTGTAGATGTTGAATTGTAATGTTTGGGCGGAGGATAAAAAAAAATATGAGTTTCAACGATCTCGAAGAGCCTACAAAGACTCTAGGTTCTTCCCCAAATCGAGCAAACGAAAAGAGAACTCTCCCAATAGCTCATTTGATCCCTGGAATCAATTACTTGTTGTTGGGTTTTTTTTGTTTTTTGGTTTTTTGGTTTTTTTACATTTAAATCGATAATAAGCCTGCCAGTGTGACTAAAGTGCGACTTAGAACGAATGTCTTCCTCAAAGTAGATAAAACGCCTTAGTCCATATCCTGCTTATCGTCTGCAAGTTATTTGATTCAAAGACTTGCTGACTACATACTCATTAGGATTGGATTCTCAACGCAAATAATAAACGGTTACTATTCTACTAATATTATTGATATTCAAATATAAAATGTATATAACTAAATTATTCTCATACGTATGTCTAGATAAACATAGGTTCTATCTCGTTGTGTTTATACATCCTCCTTTTAATACACAGGGTTATAACGTGAAACAGAACTAAAAGAAAAGTTACTTCGCAAGTTTCGTAATATACTCATGTGGTAATTCGCAGAATTCCCAGATACTGCATTGTTCCCCGGATATGCAAAGGAGGCATATCGGTGCCTATTACTCATAGTATTTATTTTTTGAACGTAGCCTTAAGCTCATTCCTCTTTCTAAGGAAGGAATTAAAATAGACACTGGTCTCAAGACGTCAATGACCAGTCGATGCTAAATCGTTTCGTTTTAGTTCTGTTTCACGTTATAATCCTATGTATTAAAAAGAAGATGTATATACACAACGAGATAGAACCTATGTTTATCTAGACATACGTATGAGAATAATTTAGTTGTATACATTTTATATTTGAATATCAATAATATTAGTAGAATAGTAACCGTTTATTATTTGCGTTGAGAATCCAATCCTAATGAGTATGTAGTCAGAAAGTCTTTGAATCAACAATAAATATTCTTTGCTCTTTCATAGCTAACAATTATCAAAATACTCTCTCGAAATGAATCAGTTTACTTATAAAATATATAATCTGCAAAAGCTGTGTATCATTTCTAAAAGAGCTTGTAGCCATAGTTGTTGAATATTCAGTAGAGAGTAACACGGTGATGCCACTGGTATAACAGCATCGCTATGTTGGATATCAAATTAAAGAATTTTTCTATAACACAATTTACAAGTTAAAGGTAGAACCACTTTGAATCCAGTCACAGTGCAGCCAATAAGTCTTCTAGTCAACAGCAATGCACCAAGTCTTGTTATTCATTCCAAACTTTACGACATTCTCGACCTTATAAATATCTCGTTTTCATTAATTCCGACGACATTTTTCGAAAGCCATTAGCAATTTACGACTTCTGAAAATTGCCAAGTGAACCCGCATCTGCCAGTTTCAGAACAACACATATATAAATCTTACGTTCACTTCGATTAACTTCAACTCTGTATTGACTAAATTCACAATGGAAATGAATATTAATGGATGCTTTCTATTTCTATTGAATATAAATGGAAAACAAAGTTTTACACATAGACTGCAAGAATAATGCAACATGTAGTTTTAAAATGGAACATTTGAAGATGTATTTTGTTTGTTTTAGGAACTGTAAATGATTTATTCTAATCAATATAAAGGAAATTACTGTTAGTCGTTCGAATATTTAGATTGTCTCCAATTGACAGGTTGATAGATGGCCTAAACACGTTAGCGTTCAATTACACATGTTTACCAAGTGAAAATATACTGTGCTGGTTACCAATTGTGTATCAGTAGAAAAAAAGTATTTTATTAAGAAAATTAGACTTTCTAATCCACCGTATTTTAATGTTTTTCATTTGATTTAATTAGAAAGCTGTCAATTATTTGGTGCTTCAAGTCTAAATAGTAATTTCAGAGTAAATGATACGAAACAAGGTTCTATGAATAAATATGCATTAACGTTCTCATTAGATTTTGTGACCATCTCAGCAACCACTTGTCAACCAGATAATCACTTTGTGCCATTGAGAGATTATTTTTTCATTATTGCAATATACAAGCGTTTTCTAATGAAGTAATGGTGATAGTTTCCATAATAATTAATATAATTGTAATAACTAACATCAGAACAAGGCCACAAACGGTGTGGGAAAAGAAACAAGTGTCAATAGATTCACTCGGCATAAGGATTTGACTGAATTATTTCACTGACCCCCAAAGAAGGACTATCAAAGTCAACTCTGGCAAAACTTGAACGCATAAAAAAAAGGATAAAACTAAATACCACAAAACGTTTTCCATCGATTCTCAACAAGTTCTACGAAACTATTGCCCTCTTTACAATAATATTAATAATAATCCTTTCTACTATAGGCACACAACCAGCGTGAGGGGTAGGTCGATCACATCGACCCCAGTACTCAACTGGTTTTGTTTTATCGACCGCAAAAGGATGAAATGCAAAATTGTATTCGGCAGGAATTTGAACTCGGAGCGTAAAAATAGGCGAGATTACCCTAAGCATTTTATCCGGCGTGCCAACGGTTGTCAGCTCACCGCCTTACTAATAACGGTTTCAAATTTTGGCACAAGGCCAGCAGGTTTGGGTGAGAGAATAAGTCGATTACATCGCCCCTAGTATTCAACTGGTATTTATTTTATCGACCGCTAAAGGATAAAAGTCAAAGTCAACCTTGGCGGAATTTGAACTCAGGACACAGACGCACGAAATGCAACTAAGCATTTTGCCCGGCACGGTAACAATTCTGTCAGCTCACCGCCTTACTAATAATAATGTGAATGTATGCGTGTACGCGCTCGTGCCCGCGTGTGTGTCTGTGTGTGTGTGTGTGTGTGTGTGTGTGTGTATTTTATTTTCAAATGAAACTTCAACAAAACAACCATAAAAATATTAAGACATGTAGGAAATGATATCCATGAAATACATACTACGTTCAGATAGATTCCAACAAAAGTTTCTTAAGTTTGGGTAAACAATTTATCTACAGATATATTTTTCTTCTTTCCATTCGGAAAAAAAATATCTCTTCATGAACAGTAAATAAATTTCAGGGTTTTGGCGTCAAGAAGAACTTAATTTTCTAATAATATTGTATCTTTAGTATATCTTATTTCTTTAAAATTATATATCACCGAGGAAAGAAATGAATTGTGTAACAGAGTCTGAAGCCAAACGAATTTACAGTAGCATAAATGGAATTAACATGTATTAATGTATGAGCAATAGAAATGGAACGAATCGAACTAGGAATTAAATGAAGATTAAAGATTCGTCTCATTGATATATTATCTCGTTACTCATCCAGTTTCATGAGAGTAATAAATATTCAATCCCACTGAAATCCCAGTGAAGATACTGAAAGAATTAATAGAACGCCTGACAAAAATTATTGTATTTATTTACCAATGATGGAGTTTCAAAGCAGTTTTTGATCCGTTAAATATAGCTGCCAAATCTCCCTCATATGACCTACGCTATTGTTTTAATCTCAGTGGAAAAGATATTATTTTTATCTCCCTTTAGATGTTGTTTTAATCCGGTGATGGTGGTGCGATGGACGTTCATTGTGAATTTCTTATAGGTTCATACATGAGACCATGTATAATACAAAGTGCGAAGGGGGTAAAAAACGGAGGTGTACAAGTCTGATTGGTGAGTGGGGAGAAGGTAAAGGGCTTCGTACTTGGGGTTCTTTAAAGAAATAACCCATTCCATATTCTTTATTAGGAACGATGAACACAGAACCATATTATACATGTCCTTTTTTTCCCTAAAACTCTGTAACAGATACGCTAATATGCAGGTTTCATTCTTTGACTCCTTGGAAAAAAGCTTGGAATTTGAAAAAAATACTAGCTGAATTAAATGCTCGTTAATTCAATTAATTAAAAAATTGCAGGTGGTTTAATAATACCTTGTTTCAGTATTATACAGTATTACAACATGTGTCTATAGATTTTTAGTCATCATTTGTATGTAAAGACAGACTGAAATCTTGTCTGCACATACGATACTTTCCTGCACGGAAACGGAATAGTCATCTAAACCGGAGCCCTATGAGATGAGCAAAATACTCGAGACTTTTGATAGTTAATGACTTTGTTCAGTCTCTGATGTAATTCCAGAAGAATATAGAAACTATTTCGCTTCATTCATACATTTCTGTCCAAAAAGATATTGAAAGTACGTATAGACATACGTATTTATGTATGTATGTATGTGTGTATGTGTGTGTGTGTGTGTGTGTGTGTGTGTGTGTGTGTGTGTGTGTATGAATGTATGCATGCATGAGTGTATATTTGTATGTATGTATGTGCGTATGTATGTATGTGCGTATGTATGTGTATGTGTTTAGGTGTATGTATGTATATATGTATGTGTGTGTATGTGTGTGTCTGTCTGTATGTATGTTTGTATGTATATATGTGTCTGTGTGTATGTATGTTTGTATGTATTTATGTGTTTGTGCATCTGTGTAATGTATGTACTTTGTTTATGTATGTGTGTATGCATGTGTGTATGTGTATATGTATATTTGTATGTATGTGTGTATGTATGTATGTGTATGTATGTGTGTATGTATGTGTGTATGAATGTGTGTATGAATGCGTGTATGTATGTATGTGTGTGCATGTATGTATGTGTGTATGTATGTATGTATGTATGTATGTATGTATGTATGCATACAAGCGTGTGAGTATTAACAGTGTTTTCTTTTAATGCCATATTATCCAACAGAGCATAAGTGCATACATATGAACGTATGTGTGTATATATCGTTGACGCCCAGTTATAGAACGCTTGTCAAGTCTGCAAGGTACGCAGGTTCGAATCTCATGGACAGCCCATGACATTTTGTATCCAAAAGGGGCTTTCAAACCAATATTTACATGCTATTATTTGTCCCTTCATGTGTTTTTAGATTCACTCTTTCAATACACACACACATACATACATACATACATACATACATACATACATACATACATGCTCGAAGCGACGAGTCGCGTATTTGGCGTGGGAGAATATTTATCGAAAATACGATCAATATTATCTCGAACTATGGAACTACAACTATAAGCCTTGTTAAATAACTGGTTAATCTTCAGATGAATTAATTGAGGGAGCCTTTTATTCACGATCGTAGTGATTTCCGATAGAAACTTGAATTTAACATGCGGAGAGTAACTACAAACAACATGGCTGGACGCAACATCAGCAGCAACACAGTCGAGGAACAGAACGAAAATAACAGCTCAACAGGTAAACAAATTCTTTCTAGCTGTAGTTATAGAGGGAGCCGTAACTACAAACCTCATTTCTCTTGGAGTTATGAATTGGATAATGATCTATTTCTATGCCCACACACATACATACAGATCTGCACACACACACACATACGTACACGCATAGATATATATATACTTACGTACGTACGTACGTACGTACGTACATGCATACATACATACATATAGAGGGTTTCTTGATTGAACGCTTGATGAGATCCGAGTCATTGATGCGAAAACCCGAAAAATACTAAGTACGCATAATTTCCACATAACCAGTGACGTAGACCGCCCCTACCTAAAACGAAAACAAGGTGCCAGAGGCTTAACATCGATCCAAAATTCCTTTGAATGTCGTATCATATCCCTTCGACAACATCTTTTAACACCACCAAGTGCCGAAGTGCATCCCTTAACCAAGTTTGCACACATGTGGTTGATAACATTATAAGACTTGGAAGACAGCTCCTGGAGCAACACTCTTTGTCTGATAACCTAGAATACGTGCCCCAAAAAGTCGCACGACTTTGCCGCAACGTTTTATCAGATGAAAGGATGAGCATATATGAGCAGAAGACTATGCATGGATATGTTAGTAGAAAGCTCGTGATGATAGAAACATCAATCATCAAAGCAGTTTATCATGGACGAATAGCCAAATTACTACCTCCCACTTTGAAGGGTATGTGTTTGCAACCCAGGAACAGAAAATATCAACCAAATACCCGATGCACAAAAGGGACAAAGATGTCAGAAAAGCTGTAAAATATGACAATCGATGCAGACTTTATGGAGTTCACACTGAAGATATCATCTACATCATAAGCAGTTGTCCGAAAATGTCATCACGGTATTATCTACAGATGAGACATGACGTTGCAGCTAGGACACTCTATAATGAAGTCCGCCAGAAGGATAATCCCGAGGACAAAGAAATAAGAACCCACGATATAGTAGAAGCCATAGCCACTCATAATAAAAAGGAATACTGGTGGATTGTAGAAGTGAAGACCTCAATAAAATGTAAGTACAACAGACCTGATATAATGATTTGGGATAGAGAAGAGAAACTGTGCACAGTTCTAAGATCAGTGAAAAAGAGAACACTTACGCTGAGCTATTCAGAAATCTGCAGTTACTCTATCAGTTTAATACCTGTAATTATTGGGGCCCCCTGGAATATATAACATACTGCCTCAAAACCAATCTTGAGAAATTAGGTTTCTCGAAACCAGAAAGGAGAAAGCTAATTCGAAGACAACAAATCCAATCCATGACTGGAACTGTAAAATTCTGTAAAACTTTCCAGAAGTTTATCATTTAAATATATATGAGCATGTCTAGATATGCAACTATATGCATGAGAATAGAAACATAAAACATACAAATCTGCACATACATACATACATACATACATACATACATACATACATACATACATACATACATACAACAAAACGTAGTTGATGTGGAAATTCCAATGAGCTTTGGATCTAGGTTAGAAACCTGTTCTTTCTCTATTGGCAAGAAATCTTGAAATAAACTGAATAATTACATACATACATACATACATACCCACACACACATGTATGCATGTTTCTCTTTAATAAGTTTCACTCAGACAGCTTTGCTCAATCTAATCCTAAGGAAATACTCATGTTTAATGCGCCATACAGTGACCCTAACCTTGAATCATGAGACTGCGACGCCAGATCTTAACTACGTCGCTATGCCTGCTGCAGACTTATTAATTCAATATCACCTGCTTCATTACATACCTCTCATAATATGTGGGCGTCTGCAAAATATCTTGGAAACTTCCTCTCGTATATGTTATGTAGGAAATTACTTCCAACACTAATCTATGCAACATATTACGCGTCCATATTGTATCGTGTGAAGGTGAGTGATCCAATTGTCAGTGTGTTACACACACAATCCCAAGATCATGGTTTCGTTTCAAGGACCGGAGTGTGCGTTGTGCAAAAGGCTTCATTTTACGTTATTCTGCGATCACTTCAGCATATGAGGTGTGGCATACCATGCACCCGCGCCGGCAATGTCCATTTGATGGAGAGAGTGAGCTAAAGAACACCACAAATATTTGATCAATATAAACAAATCAATTGTGAAGGTCGTGGAACCCTCATATGTCGTTTACGACAGGAGAGTCTGCCACATATTTTATGGATGTCAGATAAGTAATGTAAATGCCATTGTAAACTGTTAAAGTGGTTGAATATACGCACATTGGGAAATAAAATTACTGTCAAAATCATGCAAGCATTTTAAAATTTCTGTTCATCTTTCGTACCAAGTTACCGCCTTTATTGAAGAATATAATAGCTTTGTTTCCAACAGTTAAAATGCATGCCATCTCGTGCATTAGTAGAATTTCTTGTCATATTCTATAGATAGAAACCCATTTCATGATTCTGCTGTGTATTTCCTTAAAAAAAAAAAGAAAGCTGTAAAATTAACATTTTGTACTTAGCAAAGATCATCAGATATCATTTGGTATATGTTTATTTTCTCTTTATATTTAAGCATTATTTCTCATACAATATAGAGGTGTCATATATGTATGTCATTTCCTCTCTACCTTAAAACATATTTCCGAAGCAATTTACAAAGAATGGAGTAATGTGTTAAAATAAGAATATAAATGTGTGATTCAACGAATATTATTGATAATATTTAGTATTCTTATATGAAGTTTCACCGCCCTCTTCTCAGGTGATTTATTCCAAAATTTCTTGATGTAAAAAGGTTGCAGCTGCTGCTGATGCTTTTGTTGTTGTTGTTGTTGTCGTCGTTTCACTAACACAATATTTCAGTTTATTTAAACGTCAACCTCATTGCCTAAAATGGAAAAGATCTGTATGCAGGAATATTTTTATTATGTGCATATATTTTCGTGAATATGCATTATGCATTGTTTATTTGCGTTTTAATATGTCTATTTCGGTGGTGGCGGCAAGAGTCGCTAATAACAATGGTGGTTGCAGTGAACACACCCACGCAAATTTTCGAAAATACGAAGAGAGATATTAAATAAAAAGAAATCTAAAGGAAACTTTATAATCAAACATTGGATAGCGCACACGGAAAGCTATCTTCCTCTTCAACTTGTCCAACATACCATGCAGTGGGACTGAACCCGGTATCATGCGGTCGGGAAGCAAACATACTAAACAACGTCGCTGGCGACTATTTTGAGCACAATTCTATAAATAGATTTTATTTCCGACAATTACTCAACGTCTTGCTTTCTAACATTGTGCATACATTTAGTATGATACACAAATGACAATTTTTAATTTGATGCTGTTTCAGTTGTGTAAACCGTGTTACTGCTTGTGCTTATAAATTCATATACATAATTCTGTTCATAATTACTATAAATTGTAACTTTTTTGTGATTATAAGTTAGTACAGAGATCAAGAGAGAGGAGATAATTATATCGAACACGCATACGAACACACGCTCACACACATACACACACGCACACACACACACACACGCGCACGCACACACGCTCACACACATACACACACGCACGCACACACACACAAACACACACACACACACACACACACACACACACACACACATACACGCGCGCTCACACAAGTAAATGAAAGGTAAATCACAAGAAACCAAATATGTGAATTAATGTAGACTTACCTTGTATTCAATATTTCGGGGTTATGACATTTCTTGAAAATGGGGTCATAACCCCGAAATATTGAATGCAAAGTAAGTCTACTTTAATTCACATATTTGTTTTCTTGTGATTTACCTTGCATTTACTCGCACTGTTTTGGCCTTACCCACCATCTTTTATACATTATATCTATATATAGAGATATATATATACATACACACACACACACACACACACACACATATATATATATATATATATATATATATATATATATATATATATATATATATATATATATATATATACTTTTGTATGTATGTATCTCTATAGTATGCATGCGTGGATTTTTGTGTCTGCCTTTGTCACCCTCCATCGTTTGACAACCAGTATTAGCGATAGAATAAGTACCATGTTTTTTTAAAAAAATTGCAACTACGATTTGTTCGAGTAAATTTCTTCAAGGCAGAGCCCCAGCATGACCGCTGCTTGATAACTAAAACGAATAAAAAACAAAGGAATAAATGAATAACCAAAGTGCTATACTGTAGTCAATGTTTGTAGACAAATATAGTAAATTGATACCCTAACGCATACTCAATAGAAGGTCCGATATATACCCAACTGATGCTCCTAGAAATATTAAATCCATACTTTTATACACACTGAATAAAGTCTCCTATATGCACCAAACTAATACTCCGATGCATGTCCAATTCCTGCCTATATATATACACTGAATTGACTATACACTCTCACATCATATAACTATATAAATTGGATTAGCTCAGCTATATACACGCGATAAAACTATACACATTCCGTTGATTCAATTAAAGAAAAAACTCTAGAATATTTGTACTGAGAGACGAAGAAACAAATACCTTTTATTTAAAGTTTTAAATAACATTTCCCATTGTTCTGTTTGACAAACCATCACATTCCTATCTCTGCAAGGAATCGCCGATATCTCTATTACTCGCAGCATCATAAACACGAAGATTTCTGCCACTGGCAAAATACCACAAATTTATGAATCTCTGTGTTTAATCTACTTAATGGATCCCGACATCATTGGTAAAACGAGGACAAATGTAAATGTTAATGTGACCAGAGTGCTTTAACATTAAATCGTTCATATTTGCTGGGATATATTTATATCCTCTCATTTCGGGCGTGTTTGATATTGCTGACATAATTTCCATTATATGAACGCACTAATTCTATCATGACTAAATTGTTGTTGTTGTTGTTGTTGTTGTTGATGTTTAGTCCCCGGTCAATCCTCATCGAGCAGACACGTGGTTAAAAGCATTCCAGCAATAAATGCGCTGTACTTGTGTGTGTGTGTGTGTGCGCGCGCGCGCGTGTATGTGTGTGTGTGTGTGTGTGTTTGTGATACAGTTTAGAAACTCATTATCCAATGTGTCCTTCATTTTCGAAGATGGCTGGGTATTACTAGAGGAGATTTGTTGCTGTTTCGAGCAAGTCACATGAGTATACCATGGGCTCAGAATTCTATACATATATATATATATATATATATATATATATATATATATATAGAGAGAGAGAGAGAGAGAGAGAGAGAGAGAGAGAGAGAGAGAGAGAGAGAGAGAGATGCCAGTGTTTCTATGCGTTCGTGTGTGTGTAATCTTTGTATTAATATCTGCGAATCTATGCGTGAATATCTAACAATATAACTACTTACTTACACCGCTACTTCTACACTGTTTGAGTGATATGAATTCTTTTCTACCCTAGGCACAAGGTCTGAAAATTTTGGGGATAGCGGGTGGCAGTCGATTAGATCGACCCCAGTACGCAACTTGTAATTAATTTATCGACCCCAAAAAGGATGACAGGCAAAGTCGACCTCGAAAGAATTTGAACTTAGAGCGTAAAGACAGGCGAAATACCGATAAGAATTTCGCCCGGCGTGCTAGCGATTCTCTCAGCTCGCTACTTTGGTTTGACCGATATGAAATATTAAAGTGGAAGACGGGAAACTGAGTATATGTGTAAGTCGACATTTTTAAAGATGCTAGAATTTCATCCTCGTGAGACTGCGATCTAATGGAAATGTTGCAATATCATATTGCTTAATATACAGATATCTCTAAGCGGTGAACTGGTAGAAACGTCAGTACGGAGGCGGAAAACACTTAGAGGCATTTCGCCCGCCCTTCGTTCTGAGTTTAAATTCTGCCCAAGACCTTTGCATTCTTTCCTTTCGAGATCGATAAAATAAGAAGGTTTGAAAATGCTATTTTAAAGATGTTTATTCACTTGACCGGTTTCTCTTTTTTAGAAAAAGATTGTCAAAAATAAAATGTAAAGCTTTGTATAAGCTTTGCTGTGTTAAATACTGGTTGTCACAAAAGTATAAAACATATATATATATACATTCTTTGGTAATAATAAGAAAATGTTAAAAACAGTTTACAAAAGAGTATTCAAGAAAAAGTATTAAGAATTCAATAAAAATCATGTTTGTTTGGTAGTACAAAAACTGGCGAGGAACCGACTGTCTTTTTAACATGTTTTCTCTCTTGTGTGTAGCTAGGGAATGATTACTATTTTAAGAAACAGTGTGGGAGGCTGGTTGGGGTGGGGGAAGGAAGAGCAATGCCGAATTGAAAGGATGTTTTTGCTTCTGGCCTAGTCTGTCATGGTTCAGTGGTTTTGGGGACTGGTCCTAGAGGTCAGAATGCTGTGAGTGTGTGTGTCTCTGTGCACATCTCTATGTGTGTATATAGATGCGTTTGTGTTTGTGTGTGTGACTCGTTTTTGATTGGTCACAGAGTTTATTGTAGCGAGTTTATATCGGTTTGTGTGTGTTTTATATTTAGTAGTATGGTGTATGTGTGTATGTGTGTGATTAATATTTGTAGGGTGCTGTGTGTGCGCATGTGTGTGTATGTGTTTGTTCACGTGTGTGTATGTGTGCGTCTGTGGGTGCGTGTGTATGTATGTTTTTGTGTTTTTGTGTTGGTGGGGATGTTATGTGTGTGTGTGTACGTGACAGTTTGTGTGTCTCTGTCTGAGTATGTTTGTCTTGTTATAATTGTCCTGGTGGTGTGTGTGTGTATGTGTGTGATTGGTATTTGTCAGGGTGCTGTGTGTGTGTGTTTGTTCGCGTGTGTGTATGTGTGCGTGAGTCACGCATACACATGATTCTTATTGAACTCCTAATATTTTTTGTTGAATACTCTTTTGTAAACTGTTTTTAACATTTTCTTATTATTATCAAAGAATGTATATCTGTATTTTAATACTTTTGTGACCACTAGTACTTAACACAACAAAGCTTATGCAAAGCTTTACATTTTACTTTTGACAATCTTTTTCTATAAAAGGGAAACCGGTCAAGTGAATAAACATCTTTAAAATTGCATTTTCAAACATTCTTCATATATATTTCCACTCGTGCGGTATCTTACAACTTTACTTTGTTATATATATATATATATATATATATATATATATATATATATATATAAACAAATAGTAAATGAGTATATGCATATATACGTACAGGTATGTGCATACCGACATCCACCTGTATGTATAGGTGCATATCTGGGTACAGGACATTGCAAACAAACGTAGACGAGAACACACGAGCCACATAGAGAACATTCTACTTCATCAGCTACCCACGTTTTAACACCGGCGTTTCGACGAGCTTGGGCAGGACGCATCGTTAAAACGGCTCGTCCCATGGATCGCAGATTAAATTTGTATACGAAAATTAAATCTAGCCATGGAGGAATGTAGTGGCGGACAAAAAACAAGACAGGAAAACAAACAGAAAAGGCTTTACGGCCAGACGAGAAAAATTATGTGTGTATGAACGCGATGAGGCACGAACCCGAGAGGGACAAAGTGGTGCGTGCGTTGCTTGGCGAAAGCCAAGGAAGGAAAGCATTATTGACCGGAAGCATGTGACTATGCCGGTAGAGAGAGTGGTAGAGGGAGAAACAAAGGGAGGAAGTAGAAGAATAGGTGAGCAACAGGGGAAAAGAGAAAGAGAGGAAATACGAGGGGGAAAAAAGAGGTACGTAGTAGTAACAGAGGAAGAACGAGAGGGGTATATATATATATATATATATATATATATATATATATATATATATATAAGCAATGTTAATTCTCTAAATGAAGTATTAACAGTAACTGCACGATAAAGTGTAGTATATTGCCACTTAAGTGTGGCTGACCCCTAGGGGTGGATGTTACTGTTGCTTTTAGCCCCAGGAGGACATCTCCTCCAGCTGGCTTATCGACACACGACTGTGTCCTGTTTGCCAAGGGAAGTTATCCCTCTCACCTCGATCTGCAGCACGAACGTATCCGGATTTCAGGGTTATTTCCCTTCGTCGGCGTTCGACAGCTGATGACCTTGGTGAGAGAGACAAAAACCTGGCAAACTTATATCTTCTTTTCCAGTGAAATTCTTCACTGATATTGAAAAGGTGAAAACAAGCAATGTTAATTCTCTAAATGAAGTATTAACAGTAACTGCACGATAAAGTGTAGTATATTGCCACTTAAGTGTGGCTGACCCCTAGGGGTGGATGTTACTGTTGCTTTTAGCCAGCTGGAGGAGATGTCCTTCTGGGGCTAAAAGCAACAGTAACATCCACCCCTAGGGGTCAGCCACACTTAAGTGGCAATATACTACACTATATATATATATATATATATATATATATATATATATATATATATATTATGTATGGATGTATGTATGTATGTATTCCGACGTTGGAGCCTTGTATCTTTGTTAAAGACGTCTCTTTCTTCAGAGGAAGAATTCAAACAGTTAGAAACAGGAGAGAACGTACATACATACACACATACATACACACACGTACATACATACACATACATACATTCATATATACATTCATCCATGCATGCATACAAACATACACACACACACATGCATACATACACACATACATACTCACACACATACACACATACATACATTCATACATACATTCTTCCACGCATGCATGCATACATTCATACGTACATGCATGCATACATACATACATATGCATGGATACACTCATACATACATTCTTGTATGCATGCATACATACATTCATGCATACATACAAAGCATACATACATACACACCTGCATACATGCAAGTAGACATATATGCATACACACACGCAGGCAGGAATGCATACATGCATACATATATACATACGGGCACGCACTCACGCACACACATACACATACACACAAACGTACATCCATACTATTTAGGCCAAGAATGGGTAGTAAGAAACATAGGAATTGATCCACTCTCCTCAGCCTCCCCATATATAGTAGTCACTTGCTTTTCCCCTCTACATTATATGCCAGTCGGTTCTGTTGAGAATCCATTGAAATTGTAATGTAATCACAACAAATCAATCTCAACACCGAGACCTCCACTTCTCATCTCGTGAGATCTTGCTAAATGTCGTTCTTCCTCCTTTCCTACTTTATATCGTCTTCACAGGTATCGGCCATGTAATGAAGGATTCTCCTGTCAACCACATAATGTGACATTATCTAATCCAATTTTCAGGAGTTTATTTAATTCTTGAAGCAAAATTAGGTTCATGTATAATTTTCTCTATCCACCACTCAACCGTGTTATCTCAGACGTCGTTTTATATTTGCTGGCTTCCTTGAAGACAGAAAACAGTTTGTTTGTTTTTGTGTGTTTTTATTTCCTACATGTTTGTATTGGTTTTCATAAATTCTTTACAAGACATTTCTAAAATCACACAGTAGATAGTTTTCAATAGACATCTGCTGTTTATATATGTGTGCTTGAATATATCCGGTCATCCCATAAGTTCTGTCCGAATTTTGAATAAAGAAAACAAGTGATCAAATGTTATACTGAATTGAAATTTAATCATCAACGTACTTTTCCTGATTATCTATGCAAAACTAACTATAGATAATATCACCAGAACAATTAATATGTGAGCTTTGCCAGTGATGAGATATGCACATTTTTCTATGGGCACTGGACTGAAGAACTAATAAATCGCTCACAGCTTATTAAGACACACTACCCTGAAACAGGATCTATTTATCAGGGAGGGAAGGGAACAGAATTTTGTTAAATGCAAAACACACCATCACTGCTGTGATGTGTATTTCATAAAGTATTAGATGCATAGCGAGATGTTAATCAAAGCTGGAAATATCAAAGACACTGAAACGGTGTGAAAATTCAAGAATAGAAATAAGAACAAATCAAATAGCGAGAAAGAGAGGGAATTAGTGGCCAATTCTATAGTGTGGTTGAATAAGACTTCATTTACTAATTCTTATAGGTAGAATAATCTTGAAGGTTCCTTGTTCATTCTTAAAATATTCAAGATCGGTTTGTGTTTAGCTCCTTAATTTCATGGTTTACTGCACCAAAGATCCTTCAGTGACAAGTACAGTGCTGACATCATGTCAATATATTTCTATCGTTATTTCCATGTCTTCTACATGGAATATTTATTTTCTGCTTTCTATATTTTATTCTAGCGCGTTCATCATTTTTTCCCATTTTTTGGCTTTCGTTTTAAATAACGTCAAAGTTGCGGGATTTATATTTCCGTGTGACAATATATTTCACTATACACTTCTATCTTCCAGATGGCAGCTGCATTGTTATTTTCTACAAGTGAAAAGATTTTTTTTTTCCCCTATGCAGAAATATTCTGCTGATGCTACAGATAGTGAAATATACGTTTGTGCTTATAGAGGTATTTCACTTGATTAATGCTAAAATCCTGTCTGGTGTCGTTGGGGAGTTGTAAACCAGAGCTTCATAGTTGGCTGGAGTATTTCTTTTTTTATTTCTAACTCTATCGAGACAGTTACATTTGGAATTCAGTAAGAGTAACTATAAAATTCTAAACTTTTGCTCAGCTGTCGGAGTTCGACACGATTTATTTCCCTTGTGTAGCCCGATTTATTTCCGGTATATGTTACAGATGGAATAGAATTAACTGTATTTTATATATGCATGCATGTCATTGTGTGTGAGTATGTGTGTGTGAGTGTGTGTGTCTGAGTGTGTGTGTGCGTATGTGTGTAACTATATATATATATATATATATATATATATATATATATATATATATGTATGTATTATGCGCAACAGGAGCAGTTTTAGTTTAAAATAACGATTTTTATATCATAGTCAATGCAGATATCTCAGGGTTACGAACTGGGGTCGATGTAATCGACTTAATCCCTTTGTATGTCCTTGTTTGTCCCCTCTATGTTTAGCCCCTTGTGGGCAATAAAGAAATAAGAAACGTGAGCACGCCGGGCGAAATGCTTAGCGGTATTTCGTCCGTCTTTACGTTCTGAGTTTAAATTCTACCAAGGTCGACTTTGCCTTTCGACTCTTTCGGGGTCGATAAAATAAGTACCAGTTGCGTACTGGGGTCGATCTCATCGACTGGCCCCCTCCCCACAAATATCGAGCCTTGTGCCTAGAGTAGAAAAGAATATTGGTAGCTGTTGTAAATAAACTAGCACAAAATGATCTGCCACATGATTATATTAGAAAGCAGTTTTACTAGAAACTACTAAAATACCTTTAAGAAAATAAATACACTGACATCAGCTGCAAAAGAAAATCGCTTCACTAATTATAAAATCTCACATGATTTATACAGCTCATTACAAACAAAACGTACTAGTTCGTTACCAGTAGCTCTGCTGACTGCATGATAGCAAAATTTCAAACATAAATCGTTCCTTTAAAATACTACCTTTGATAATAATAATAAAAAGAAGAATATAGTCAGTTTAAATACAATGAATCTTTGAAATAATTAGAAATTTATTCAACAGTCCGTCAGAAAATATTCCAGCAAAATAGAAGTTATATTCGGGGGTATAGGTGGGAGAGGGGATTAATTGGATAAAGAAATGAAATTTAGTCGGCAAAAGCTTAATAAACAATATTTCAATGTTGTTTAACTAAAATTGTTTATTTAAAACTATTTTATTTCATATTCTGAACGTTCAATATATGCATTGAAGAATATTTAAATGACTTATATTTAAATACTTTATATTTAAATATTTAAATAACTAATATTTAGATGACTTCAAAATCAACCTTCCCAATCAAGGTTTTATGATGTATATTTCTAGCTGGTTTAAAGGAGAATCAGTTGTTAGTTTTAGCAGAGAGGATTCTTGCATAAAAACTATCACAATGGTGAATATAAGTGTGTATGTTAACAATATTTGTAGCAGAAGATGAAAGTCGAGAGGATTTTTATGATAACCTTGTCCGCAATATTAACGTAGTATTTCAGTGAAATATCAAGCAAAACGTCTTCATACATCATATACGTAGAACTCCGTCGGTTACGACGATGAGGGTTCCAGTTGATCCGATCAACGGAACAGCCTGCTCGTGAAATTAACGTGCAAGTGGCCGAGCACTCCACAGACACGTATACCCTTAACGTAGTTCTCTGGAGAGATTCAGCGTGACACAGAGTGTGACAAGGCTGGCTCCTTTGAAATATTGGTACAACAGAAACAAAAAGAAAGAGTGAGGGAAAGTTGTGGCGAAAGAGTACACCAGGGTTCACCACCACCCCTGCCGGAACCACGTGGAGATTTAGGTGTTTTCGTTCAATAAACACTCACAACACCCGGTCTGGGAACCGAAACCGCAATCCTACGATCGCGAGTCTGCTGCCCTAACCAATGGGCCATTGCGCCTCCTTTCATACATAAAGAATGTGATAAACGATAACTCTCTGTGGATTATTGTTATTCGCCTCTATAGCGTCTTTTTCAGTTACAATGTTGTTGTATATACAACCAGTATTTAAGTGGCAAATATATTTAACTTACGAACAGCAGAATTGAGTATTTTACTAACTGAAGGAGTTTGTAAAGTGGTTAGCCTACCTCAGACATAAGCTGTTTCCAGTGCTAGAAGGACTTACATTCAATAAATCGAAAAAGGATAACTACAGAATTAAGTTTTAATAATTGAACATCTAAGTAAATCTGTAGCTATATTTTGTTATTTTTCTCTTACTTATACCAGTCTTTTCGTTTTTGTCTTTTCTTTCATTCCCAGGGACTATCGTTGATCTGAGAGTGAAATATTCATTGCCATATTTTTTCGTGTGAGTGCGCAGAAAATAAACTTTTGCCAATAATAAAACACAAACTATATTTTTCTTTGCACTGCATTAGTGAATTCAATGAATAAATTGAATAAATTGAAAATGTATTATTTTGTTTCTCTAAATAAATTGTATTCAAATTATCTTCATTTGAGGATAGTCTGTAATAAAGAAAAAGACAGTGAGAGAAGTGGACAGAGAGAGATGTGGACAGAGAGAGAAGCGAGACTATTATTGTATTATAAATATTATATACATGGAGTAGCCTATGCATCTATTCCTACATACACACACACACACACATATATATAGTTGGAATTTACAAAATAAACAAAACAAAAGACGAAGACTGGTGTGTAAACAACAAACAGATGTATTAGTTTAACGCTCGGGAAGTGAGAAAGTCTTTTACGTTTCGAGCCTACGCTCTTCAACAGAAAGGAGCGCAGAAATAAACAGAGAGAGAAAATTTTTTAAAAGTTTTAGTGACTCGGATTGAGAGAAAATAGAGTAAGAAAACGAAAAAACAATAGGAAAAAGCAGAAAATACGAAAATTCAGAAATGTTCAAAAAGTTCAAGCGTCGTGGTGTACTGGAGCCATTTCTCATCAACGGAAGAGTCCAGCGTAATCCTAGAAGATTGTGTATATTTAGAATAAAGAGCAGAGGTGACAACTCATTGCTGGCTATTGGTCATAAGTACTGTCACAGGTACCCTCTCCACCTATAAGAAAAAGAAACAAAACTTTAGAAAGAGTCAATTAGATAGAAGTAACTGTCTATAGAAGAGGTGGGGTAGGGGTTACGTTAGTTCATGATGCTGTTACCAGTTAAAGGGGAATACACTATGCAACTTGGGACATTATAATGAGATTCAGGGAACTATTAGGGGCTCAGTGGGAGAACGTTTATAAACAATATTATTAAGTTGGATAAGAATAAAATAGAATTTTTCAAATTCTAGGAAGTGATATCATAACCAAGTTAGCTAAAAGGTGTATATGGATCAATTTTAAACATTAAAAGGAAGATTACTATTATGTAGAATCAATTTAATACCTGATCTATACTTAATTAATTAATTATTGGGTGGTCTCTATAAAGACCACTCAAGCCACTTACGTATGGAGTATGTGGGGGGATACACATGCTATCTTCTGATTGAAAGTAATGAATCAAAAACAAGGTAATAAGATAATGATAATACATAGACATAATTAAATATTAATATACAAGAAAAAGTGTATACTGATGTAAGTAGGTATAACAGTATAAACAATAATGCATACAGATAGACAGATATAGATAGATAGATAGATAGATAGATAGATAGATAGATAGATAGATAGATAGATAGATAGATAGATAGATAGATAGATAGATACATTTCTTTTATTAGCCACACAGGGCTCAACGAAGATGGGACAAATACAATGTAGAGCTTTTCTTTTTGGGAGGGGGAAGGAAGGGAAAAAAAAGGGTGGTGTCGATCAAAAGGGATCGTAGGAAGGGAAAAAGGGGGAGTTCGATCAAAAGGGATCGAAAAAAAAAAAAAGGAAAGGCCGATCAATAGGGATCGTGTATCACACAGTAATGTTCTCGTGTAAAAAGAGGGGAGGACAGTTTAGGTTTAGCCGGGGAAAGAAAAGCCTACGGTTATGCTCACGATGGCTCCGTCGTTCACACATGCCATCCTTGCTACATTCACCCATCTTTTCTTGAAGCATTCACTAGACAAGACTTCCCTTTCTACTCTCAACTTCCTCTTCAGGTGATACTTGAAGAAGTTGATGAGAGATTGCCCAGAGAGGAAAGTCTTTGTCTCTAGACCTTTCAGACGCGTCCACCATACACATTCTTTCGCCATAGCCACAAGTACGATGAAAATAGCTCTTCCTTCCCGTTTAAAGGAAGGAGGCGCGACAATATTCACGATAGACTCGGCTGATAGACCGACTCGTCCCACACGCGATAGCAGTTGTTCGACGTAAGCCCACAGCTCGGTAATGGTGGGACACTGTACGAGTGCGTGCAGAACGGTTTCGTCGCTCTGCCGGCATCTCGGACAGGTCGGCCCCGTGTTTCTCGAGCCATGCCTGTAGAGCTTATCCCGAACGGGTAGTGCTTCTCGATAGCACTGCCAGGCCAGGGATCTCTGGAAGTTGTCCATAGGTCCCGGCCCGAAGGTCGTCTTAAACAGGCGGGTCAGGTATTCCTCGTCGACGCCCAGGTTCGCCCCGAGATCGTCGTCGTACCTTCCCTCCACTAATCCACTATAGAATGCGTTAGTTGTGATGCAGTCGCTCAAGGTTGACCCGGGTTGTTGGAGTTGCCGAAGAGCAGCGCGACACTCGCGGTGCCATTCACCCTTCCTCGGCCACTTCTTGATCCACGACTGCAGTTCGGTCATGGAGACGAGCTGCGGGAAAGCGCGCCGCACAAACGGTGACCACACCTGTTCACCGCTGTCTACGTAGAGCCGGAGATGTCGCAGTCTCAGCGCGTGTCTGCGCATCATCAACCACGGCATGCCCAGTCCTCCTTTTAACGGGTGTTGGCAGCAAACGGATCGCCTAACCATCGGAACGCTTCCTTTCCACAAAAAGCGGAAGAGGATGCGCTCCAGTTTGGTGATGGTAGGGTCGGAACAAGGAACGACGGTCAGGCGGTAGTAGATGACGGACGCGATGTACGTGTTCGCCACCTCCGCCCGACCTTTCAGGGAAAGCTTCCTCTCGGCCCATTGCCGGGCTA
Source organism: Octopus bimaculoides (assembly GCF_046866305.1). Taxonomy (NCBI): domain Eukaryota; kingdom Metazoa; phylum Mollusca; class Cephalopoda; order Octopoda; family Octopodidae; genus Octopus; species Octopus bimaculoides. Next base: position 11,322,358 of record NC_142928.1, on the reverse strand, counting down.
GAGTGGCCACCCTTCTCGTTATCTCGTCCCAGTTCTTCTCCGTTTGGAGGTCTGGACCAAACCAGACCCCGAGCAACTCAACCGGACCGTCAGTCCAACGTCCCACGACGGAGGCGCTACTTGACGGCATGGGCTTGCTTCTCCAGGTGCCGAGCCGCAAGCCCACTGACTTATCCCGGTTGATTTTCGCTCCCGTTACCGCTTCGTAGTCTCTCAGTGTCTCGCCGACAAGCTCGATGTGCTTTTGGCTAGACACTATGACGGTGACGTCGTCCGCGTATGCCGACACGCTCGTCCCGCATCCCAACTCTCGCGGGATGCCCCTCAGCGTCGCCAGCTTCCGTAGTAGTGGCTCGAGAGTCAACACGTACAGAAGCGACGAGAGGGGGCATCCCTGACGGATCGAACGTGCAATGTCGAAGGGTCTTGATAGATGCCCATTGACGCGAACTACCGAACGGATGCCTCTGTATAAGGCAGCCATCCAGCCGCGGAAAATGGGACCGAAGCCGGCCGCTATGAGGACAGCCTCCAAGTATTGATGGTCTACCCTATCGAAAGCTTTCGATTGATCTAAATTGATCAGGACCCCACCCATGCCAGGTTCCTTAACTACCCTCTCTATGATGTAGCGCATCAGATGGAGGTTGTCATGGATGCTCCTGCCCGGCACCGCGCACGTTTGCGCCTTGCCGATCAGTTTCTCGATGACAAGCGCCAACCGCTTGGCTAACACCTTGGCCAAAATTTTCAAGTCTGCATTGAGCAGAGTGATGGGCCTAAAGTTATCTATGACGTCCCCCTTGTTTGGATCTTTCTTCAGCAGCGTTACGGCTCCTCGACTCACAAAACCGGGAATGCTCCCGTTTTGCTGCCAGTTGCAGTACACCGCCACCAAGACGTCTCCAAACAAGTCTGGCATACAGTTGTAAAGCTCGTAGGGCAGACCATCCAAACCCGGAGATTTGTCCCTCGAGCATCCCGCCATCGCGTCCCTCACTTCCGCCGCCGTGATGGCACCTTCGCAGCACTCCGCCTCTCTTGCCGAGAGTCGTGGCAGGCTGTGCAGGTAGGCACTGAGGTCCACCCTGCGTTCTCGCTCGCCATTCGTCCCAAACAGTCGAGCAAAGTGCCGCTGAAAGGCCTCACACATTTTGCTTGGCTCGAGCAGGTCTCGCCCCTGTTCGTCCACCAGAGACCGAATGGCGGCTTTGTTGCCCTGTTGCGCCTCCGCCACCCGGGCCTCTCGCGCGGCTCCAACACCTTCGTTTCTTAGAGCACGCATCCTAGCCCTGACAACGCACCCTTCGTGTTTGGCGTTGAAGTGTTGGTCTAGGGCCAACCTCGCCGCCAAAACGTCGGATGCGATGCCACTTCTAATTGCCTCTTCTAGCTTCTTAACTAGCTCACCCTCTACTCTGTTTCTGTCTATGGCTAGTGCTTTGCTATACCTAACTGCTTCTGCTTTTATTGGTCTCTTGAGGGCAAACCGCCATTTGTTATTGATGATGGGTCCCGTCAAAGCCCTCTTTACTAACGTGCTAATCCGGTCTCTGAAAACTTGTCTCGACGGGAAAGACGCGTTTAGTTTCCAGTAACCGGGGCCCTGCCTATGTGTCTTATCTAAGTCTAGCGTACACGTTACAAGTTTGTGATCCGTGTAGCTGACTATGTGAAATTGTGGACACCCTATGCTATCTCTATCTACTCTCCTACACAGTATTCTATCTAGATACGATCTCGACGACCCGATGTGGTTTGTCCATGTCCACATTGGCGCATTCGGGTAATCGAGTCGGTACCTGTCAGACAGTTGAAAGCGTCTGAGCAGGTCTTTGAGGCATTTGCATCCCTGTCTATTCCTATCTCTGCCCACATAGTCTAGATGCGTGTCCAAGGTAGCATTCCAATCCCCCACTAAAGGTAAAGGACGAGACGTTCCTAGGAATACTTCTAGACGTCGAAAGAAATCCGGCCTACCTGTTAAAGGTGGTGCGTACACTGATATGAGTCGAAAAGCACACCCATCGCTGCCATCGACATCCAGAACAACCAATCTACCCTCCGGGTCTATGAATACTGTCTTTACTTCGAGATCCAGACTCTTGCGAAAGAGTACCGCCGTGCCACTACCGCCCATTCTCGGCAGACAGGGAGAAAAATAAATGTTAAACTGTCTGCCAAACATGGACGATAGGGCCCGCGGATCATGGAGTCTGGTCTCGCTTATGGCTATGATTTCTAGTTTATGTGACTTTATGTCATTTAGGAGGTACTCTTGTTTCCAAGGGGGCCCCAAGCCACGCGCATTTACACAAACAATCTTGAGCATTATTTTGATTTGAGTGTTAAAGTTTTAAAGAGAGTCACTTACAGTTTGAGAGTTTTTGTCTCCTCCTTCGGGTTTTCTTCGAGGAGATCACTGTATAGTTTTTTCGCCAGGTATTTTGGCATTTGCCAACTGCCTTTGGAAAAATAGATTTTAGTGTGTGGTGCAGGGTTGGTGTTATGTGTAGTATTTTGATGTGTTCTGGCGGTGTTGTGTATGGGTGGTTGCTGGTTTTTATGTCTTCATTTGTTATGTTTGTTTTTGTGTTGATGTATTCCATCAACTCTGAGTTTTTTGTGTTGATGGCAGTGAGCATTGTGTGTGTACTTGCTTTTGGGGTTTTGTTGCTTGTGTTGTAGTTGTGTATGCTTGTGTTGGTGTCTGGAGTGTTTTCGGGAGTTGTGTATCTCCCTGCTTTGTTTGTGTTTGCTTTTCTTTTCTTGCTCCTCTTCCTCCTTCCTTTCTGGGCTATTTGCCATTCCTCATTACTTTCATCTTCCGACGAAGGTTCTGAGGAATCGGAAGGGGGTAGGGGCAAATTGTGAGCGTCTGTGTGTGCTTGTGTGAGTGCTTGTGTTGCTGTTTTTGTTGGTGCTGGTGGCTTGTTATTTGTGTGAGGTGTGTGTGATGTGGGGGAGGGGGAAACAGTCTTGGAATTTTCTTTCTTTTCCCCTGCTTCCTCACTTGTTGTTTTTGGAGATACTATTGTCTTCTCAGTTGCCAGTGTTGCTTGTATTTCTCTTGTTTTGATTGTTGATGGTGGTGTTGGTAGTAGGGTTTTTTTCCGGGTTTTGGTGGTTGCCCTTGTTGCTTTTTTTGGTTGGCGGCGGTTGGGCAACTGTCCTTGAGGTGTGCCTCGCTGCCGCATACATAACAACGTGGCCGCCTTCCTTCTACCACTTACATATAACTTGTGGTCCTTTGCCAGTTGGATGTGTGTGGGGATCTTTTGGCACTCCTCTTCAGTGATGTGGAGGAGGACTTTGACTTTTTTTCCTCCTTCCCAGTTTTTCTTCTCTGCAGTAGCAATTTCTAATATATTTGCCTCCTCCATTTCGAGGCATATAGAACCTACTATCCACTGTGTTTCCACTTGTGAAGGGACATTCTTTACTATCACCTTCGTCACTCTCTGTCCAAGATAACTCGGTATCATCACCAAGTCATCTGTGTGGAGAGAGAGTGTCGAAAATTCCTTCGCTAACTGTTCGCTCTTAAAGCGTACTAGGACCGTGGCAAATTTTCGTCCCCAAGTAACATGACTTTGAAAGGGCCATATCGGTTTGAGACAAATCTCAATTTTTTGGGTGGAGAAATTCTCCGGTCGCTTCGTTTTCTTGTTGATAAGTCTGTATGATATGTGCTTCTTGTTTGTGTTTTCGATGATTTCTTTTGGTATGTGTATTTGTACAGTGTCACCTTCTTTCGTGAGAAGGGATTTTGTGTCATTGATTTGTTTTTGGGTGAATGTTAATATTGTTCTTTTTTCTTTCGTTGCATCGGCAAAATTTGTTTTTGTGATGCTGGCAGATATGTTGTTTGTGGCGTTTGTGGTGTTGTTTATCTTGTTCGTCTTGTAGTTGTTGATGGTGGTATTGACAGTGGTGTTGGTACTGCCAGGTTCAAAGGTGGTGGTAGTGGCGGCAGAGTTTGTCGAAGTAGTGGTGGTGTTGGTGTTGAAGGCCGGTGTCCTGTTGTTGTTGCTGTTGTTGTTGTTGTCTTTGTCGTTGTTGTTGTTGTTGTCACTGGTGACGGTGACAGGCAAGACTGCTGTAGCAGCAGAGTTTGTACACGTGATGGTGGTAGTGGTGGTGGTTGAGGCAGCAGCAGTTGACTCAGAATCATTGCTCTTCTTCATCACTTGTCTGCGTTCATGCGGAACGCCATTAAGTGTTTTCGCCTCTGGCATTAGGAGCGGGAAGTCGACCTCGTTGAAAACCTTAGCCATATTCGTTTTACAGAATATGGCTAGGAACGAGGAAGATATGTTTGAATTTTTGGAAATAAGGCTCTAAATAGAGCTATTTCCGATTTGAAAAATATATGTTCACGAAGTATTTTGTGTTATACACAATTTATACAAAATTTTAAAACAAAATAGGTCTTTTAAGAGGTGAAAAATGCAACTTACATGGGAGCCGATGTGTCTACCGTCCGTCTCATTCATTTATTAATTCATTCATTGATAGAACTATATATACTCGTGGTATTGTGTGCGTATGTATGTGCATGTGTGTATATTGCATGTGTGTATTGTGTGCATGTGTGCATGTGTGTATTGTGTGCGTATGTATGTGCATGTGTGTATATATTATAAATCTTGCGAGTAACAGAATGTAATCTCAGCTCTTTAGTATGGAGTACTTTCTTTCTCGCGTTTGGAATCAGGTAAACACACACACTCAAACTCACACAAGCATGCACACACACACACACACACACATACACACACACATGTACATTTCCATGTGTGTGTGTATGTATGTGTAATGCTAGATTTGCTCAAGAGTTTTTTTGACTGAGCATAATTACCGGTAGAATAATTGTGTTTATTATAGATTATTTGTCGCACGAATATTGGAATTCTTGTATAGAAGGAGTCTCTAATTTATGAAGAATAACAAATGATATTATATAACCTTGTTTTCCCCGACAGCATTATCAATGGCGTGACAGAAATGGTTTTAAAAGGAAATTTAAAGCAGTTTGTGGAGTCGCTTCGTCATGAATTTACTGCGCTTTCCATGTAGATGAAATATTACTGGCGGTTTATTTCAAGGATGGGAAGGTAATTGAACACGTGATATTCATGCCTTCCTTAATGCATACGATCTCCCCAATATTTGAAATATCGATGTTTTGAAAGTCACTGTAGAAATGTATTTGAACGCTAACAATTTTTATATAGAAATTGTCTGTGAAGATATTTCATCTACGGAAGTTTTAAATATAGTTTATCATGTTACCTTGCGTGTTAGTGGAGATAGTTCGTGCTTATATGCTTTAAAAATTTCCAACAACTGTAAAAGTTTAGAGTGTCTCAGATTACTGCTCTGTTCTCAATGTCCATTGTTTAGTGAATATCTGCTTGAATTTGGAAAGATAATACGTTCACATACTTACTTACATGTGTGCATGTGTATTTGGGAACATACACACAAACACATATATGCATATAAACATACATACATACATACATATATACCCACATATGTATGTACACACACTCACATTCACATATATATATATATATATATATATATATATATATATATATATATATATATATATATATATATATATATATATATATATATATATACAGTAGTTTTATTTTCGAATTTTGCAACGCAACTGTCAATTGTAATCTGAGTTGATTTAGACCTTTCAAGAATGTTTCCTTGTTTTGGCATCTTTAAATATTTTTCTTTCGTTCTGTATAATATTAGAACTTTTTCGTATATATCTGTATCGTGTTAGCTTTGTCACTATATATGTATCTGCGAGTGTATACATGTGTGTTTTCTATTTCGTTCTGTTTTATATATTTTTATTAACTGAACCCATGTATATATAAGTGTGACTATGTGATATCCTTCGCTAGCAACTTCTTATGCTTTCCTAGATTTTTATCATTCAGACTTCGTGACAGTTTTCAATCATATGATGCATTTTTAATTTTTATTTTATCTTTATACGGTTATACTTTGTTTTTGTTTTGTTTTGTTTTTTCTTTCTTTAATGAAATTTAATGATTTATTACCAGTGTTCAAATCGAGTTGGTGTTTTAAAAATTTTTTTCTCTTGTTGTTCGAATACTAAAATAAGTCATAGTCTTTCCTATTTTCGCATTTGTTTCTTCTTGTTCGTCACTCTTTGTCGACGTCTTTTCTAAAATCACAAAAAAGTGCTTTAGATATCGTGATATGACCAGGAATTTTCGTTAATACCTTACTAGCTCCACTGTGTATATCTTCTAGAATTGTGCTATATTTGTTTACTCCAACTGTAAATAGTGTTTATTTTTTAATCGTTGCCGAAGGCTATATCAAACACATCTTGTATGTTATCTATTATAGAAATCACTTTTCCAACAGTGTTTTACATATCAAAACTTGATCTCAATAAACAAGTTACATGTCTAATGCAAATACTGGGAACCACAACGTGTACTTGACCTGACAGTAATAGTAGTTAAATTTCTCTCCTAACTGTCTTATTGAAATGAAAGTACACAATGGATAATGTATTCGTAGATATACAATGCCTAGCAAAAAACTGAACAGTGACAACTGGAATGACTTCGATGACAAGTTTCCTCCATCAAACATGGATAACAATCACATCAAACTTAGTTTGACATTTCTCCATTTGTATTGATACCTTCGTTAGAAACAGAAGGCCAAAAATATCTAAAGAATAAAATCGATTCAATCAATCCTAGTGAATTACTGGTACTTATTTTATTGATTTTGTGATGATTAAACTTGAGATCTAATCCAAGAGGATTTGAAACTCATTATGAAGAGATACGAGACAAAGCACTCAAATACTCCTGATTTTACTCCTGCGTCCCTCCTCGAGCTGGTTTTCGTCTTGAAGATTTGTGGTACTGCGTCAGAGACTGGCATTTTGACCATAATATAATTTTTTATCTCAAAAGAAAATGTGACTGTCATTTCTGGAACGCCTTTGATCATAGACTTGATATGGAATCTGAACATCAACTTGCTGACCTCCATTACAGCACCGGAATAAATGCTAAGTGGCATTTCATCCGATTTCACGATCTGAGTTCAAATGTCGATTTTGCCTTTCATCCTTTCGGGGTCGATAAAATAGATACCAGTTGAACTATGAGGTCGATATAATCGAATAGTTCCTTTCCCCCACAATTGCTAGCCTTGTGCCAAAATTTGAAACCAATATTATGATCTACGTCCGCTGAAGAAAATAGCTGTGTCGAAAGATACCATTCAGTTTCACTTCTCCGCATTTTTTAGATGAAATATTTTATAGTTCAGAACCCCTTCTTATTTTGTTTATAACAGAACCCCTTCTTGTTTCGTTTATTTTCCATTGTTATTGATGGTGCTATCAAACTAAAGACAATTCTTTGTTGCAAATATTTATTTCTTTACCCTAAGCATGTATTTGTGCTCGGTGTATTCTATTCATCTTCCATTGTGTATTTATAGCGCTTGCGTAGAGAACAATGTTAGGTTATGGTGTACTTATATAAGCAAACAAATACTTCTTCTATTTTGGGTAGTGTCTTGGCAGAATGCTGGGTAACACTGAAAAAGTACACTTGCAAATCCAAGCGACCGAAGTATGGTTCCTCCAAATGATCTCTGGTAAAACTTTACTCAATAGAGGGTCTAGATAGGAGATCAGAGACTCTCTTTAAGTTGGGCCATTATTTCCCTGCACTGAGAGGTCACAGCTTCGTTACAACGACATGTGTTTAGAATGTCACAGGAAGAAATCGCAAGACAGGTTTTTCATGCCAAGCTAATCGGCAGGAGGCGTAGAGGTAGACCAATAAAGTGATTGTTTCATAATATTCATAGTCTCAGTTGGTCATGATTCGGAGTCTAGCCGGAAAATCCAATAGGATTCTTTCTGATGAGACCCTATGGAGGAGGAGTCTGAGAACTACCCCATGAAAAAAAGGACATGATCATAGAAATTCTGCCAGTCATACAGCTGTCCATTCCTTGGGTGGTTTTCCCCAGTGTCCAGTCAGTGGCCAATTCAAATACGTTCGAGAAACAATAAGAATCATTTGTAAAATCAGCTTAGTCTTTAGAACCAGTTTATTTATTTAATTTTAGTTTCTGTGCATATGGTGAATTATTTTGACAACTTTGCTACATTCTCACATTACGTTTCACAATGTTGTATTGTATGCGAGTTGTCAAATTTGTTACAGAATTTAATGAAGATAACGGCAAGTCGGATTTTATTTTTAGTATTTTAGCCGGGAAAGGTAAGTTAGCAACTATCAGTATTGGGAAATCTTGGGGAAGAGTGAGAACGGTGCAATCGATGTTCAGTTTGAATATCTGTAAATGGAGTTTAGAGGGATAAAGATTGAAAGGAAGTAAATTTCAGAAGATCGCTGTGATGTGCTGTTCTGTAGAGTAAAGGTTGAGGGAAAATATTTAGTATAAGACCAAAATAGGTGAGAAATGATAACTATGATGTGAGGAGAAATATCTAATTCAGCTAGTCGGAACTGAGATTTCATGCAGTTACTCACAACAAAGAAACTGAAAAGGCTGTAATAGTGGCTTAAATAAAATAAGAGAAGAAACGTGGACGCTTCTGTGCGCTGGTGGTAACAGTGCTGATAACAGTGCTGGTGAATAAATTTTTCTGTCAGTATAACGGGCTCTTTTGATTGTAATGTAGGATGTTAGCGTATGTAGTAGCAGCACATTTCCATGTTTGAGCAGTTTCGAAGCGGACTTTATTTGAGTTTTATAAAGATGCAACCACTAATTAAAAATAATGCACTTTCCAGCCTTGGAGATTGTCTTCACAATGCAGCTTTGGTTATGTTATAAATGTCAGATAATAAGTAAGTGATTAACAGAGATTATGAAGCCTCGCATTTACAGCAGCTTTGGTGAGTAGTAGGCAGCTGTTTGCTGTTGCTGCATAAAGCTGGCATTGTACAGGTGTTTTCTTTTTGTTTGTTTTTCTTTTTTGTAACAGGTGTTTTCTTTTTGTTTGTTTTTCTTTTTTGTAACAGACGTGACTTTGTATTATTGAAGAGGACTGTGTTAATATGTTTACATATTCAGAACTCGATGTATTTCTCAGTGATGTGACTGATATATGGCAAATGTAAACTGAAGCGAATTTCTCATATTCCCAATGAGACGCTTTCAGAGAATCGAGATTATCCAGCCATGACACAGTGTTTGTAAACTGTATTAACTCGGGTAATCTGAATCTACAATGAAATTCAACGACAATAAAATAATTAATTATAATGGATTAAAATCGACAGTGTAAGACAAATACGCTAAATATTGTATATGCTAACGCAGCATGCTGTCGATGCCAGAAATATGTTGTTCTGCTTAAAGCATTTACAGCGGGAATGCTGAAATTACATACATTACCAAAGGCAACAATCTAAATACCGAAGAATGTAAATACCAAACAAAAAATCAATAATTTTGTGGAAGCTAACTCTAAAATAAATAGAATTACCATAGTCTCAAAACAACATCTTAAAATACATTGTAGAAGAAATTACGTCTTGGTCAATCGAAATGCTAGAAATTGCAGCCAAATTCTGCCCTGATTTTCATTTTTTAAAGAAAAGTATATGTGAAGATGTGATCACAGCTACATTATCTTAAAATATGATGAGATCGTCGTGCTCGGAATACTTTGATTTGATCATAAGTCAGCTTGGTTAGAGCTGACGCGGGCTTAAGAGATAATATCAGCAATTCTCAGCAGCAGCAGCAGCAGCAGCAGCAGCAGTAGTAGTAGTAGTAGTAGTAGTAGTAGTAGTAGTAGTAGTAGAGGGGAAACTTAGAAACCCGGTTGTGTTTTGAATGCATTTAGTGACTCAAAACGTGCAGCTGCATTAAAATAATTAAACCAGAAAATGAAGACCATTTTGACTAATGAACACACTTAACGTCACCACACAAAACATGTCAACACATTAAACATGTCAATACATTAATCATGTCAACACATTAAACATGTCAGCACACTCAGTATGACACAACTCGTGAATATACTAAGCAAGTCGACCAAAGCTTACAAAGTGGTATCAAACATTTCCAGGACTGGTTATGTTTAATAAAAATAAATAACTTATTTACCTCAGTTTTAACATTATCTCCTTCGAAAGTCACATTGCGCAGCAATACTCTGGTCCCAACGTTCTTGCCACTTTTGGAATCCGGCCTGGAAGTCATTTTCTGTAAGTGAGTCGAGGACTTTCTGTGGTTCGCTCTGGATCTCGACAACGGTGTTAAAATGCCGACCTTTCAGCTACATTTTCATGTTGGGGAAGAGATGAAAGTCTGCAGGTACTAAATCTGGCGAATAGGGCGGGTGCAGAAACGATACTATATTGTATTTGGTGAAAAACTCACAAGTGAGGAGAGCTCGATGATGACTCCAGTTCTTTGCGCTTCACAGAACCGGTCGCTTTCAAAGAATTTCCTCCCTCAAATGCTTCAATACGTCATTGTAGAACTCTCGATTGATGGTTTGGCCTTGGTGGAAGAATTCCCGATGCACAATAACACGTTTCCAGGGATGACGCTCGTGGCAGGTCTTCCAGATCGTCCATCATCTTCCAGGGACACCCTTCCGCTTTTGAAGCTCTCATTCCACTCAAAACATAACGTATGACCTATGGTCTTATCACCCTAAGCTTGTCGAAGCATGCTCAATGTCTCTGTAGCAGACTTTCAAAATTTCAGGTTGGCTCTTTTTACTGTCCATGACAAAATCGCAGACTACAGCATACACGTGATAACAAAAGCATAGATTCCAAAACTTTCGAAGTAAGCACTGCAGTGTCACTCAGCACACTGCCTCATGAAAGTCATTGCTAGCTCTTCCTGCGCATACAAAGGGGTGCTGCCATCTGTTTGCGCGCTACAGAACTAGACCGGTAACATTTTGATATCACTTTATACTACACGAGTAGCTAATTGTCATATAATAATATATTTCTTGTTCGGGTACTTTTATATGCGTGCTGTGAACGTAGCTATTTTAATGACTAAGTCACGAGGAAGATCCTTCGTACTAAACCTTTTCAGGTCCTCCAGGTTTAGTGAGTTCGATGTGGTTTACGTTCAGGATAGGTTTAGGATGGGGCCAAGACCCCGAACAATTGTAGATCGGACAGCAATAATTCCGGAAGTCTCTCAGCCCACGGAAAAGATTCGGTACTATGCTGAAAGCAAGGCCTGGGATGGACATCACCATTGCTGGTGATTCGAGAAAACATGAATTTGTGTCGGATAGCTTGTTAGATGGGGATATTTGAGGATACTGTATTAGTACTATGAAAAAGGTTAAATGGGGAAACAGCGCCTTTTGTACACAAAAGGTTGAAATATATTGATATGAGCCAACCACTTGTTGGGATATATTTTAATAATCTATCACGATTAATGTAAAAGGTATAGAACAGGATAATGGAAATTTTAGTTTTAATGAGAGTATACTTTCTGAAACATTAAATCCATTCACCAGCAACAGGCATGAGTAGCGCCCTGCAAATTAACTATTAAAGCCCTACACTTATTCTCTCCCATATATCTGCACAAATCAGATCTAAATTCAATCTGCATTTTTCAGTGATAACCACTTTCAAAGCTGACATGTTGAAATACAAAGCAAAATCGTAAACCATCGTTTTTGTATTGTATTTTTCCACACTATTATCTCCATCACATATTGTAATGGTTTTACAAAATGCATACAGGAAGTTATATATGTGGAGGGAGAAGATGTGGCGTTGTTCAAGACTAATTCCTGAGGGTCGCATCAAGTGGCTTCTAACGATAGAAGCCTGAAGGTTTCCGGTTACTTTTGGGTACCTCACCTATATACAAATAGTGGTAACTGCTACAGACTAATTGAGTTGTGTGTGTGTGTGTGTGTGTGTGTGTGTGTGTGTGCGTGTGTGTGCGTGTGTGTGTGTGTGTGTGTGTGTGTGTGTGTGTGTGTGTGTGTGTGTGTGTGTGTGTGTGTGTGTGTGAGTGTGTGTGAGGTATTTGCTTGTATAGAAATCATTATATTCTTCTGTACTTCTGAAGTTCTCAATAACATATTTTCAGGTCTCATCAATTGATTGGCACCTTGCTTGGGATTGTCTTTTACCGCCTCATACACTCACTGTTACGTTATATATATATATATATATATATATATATATATATATATATATATATATATATAATTAAGGGATCAGCAATTAATAAATTGATAAATCTTTACCCTTTTAATATATATATATATATATATATATATATATATATATATATATATATATATATATATGTATATATATATAAATTTATAAGTTCTAAAATTGCAGAAGAATTCGTTACTGGGCAGTTTAGCTTAATGATAAAGCACTTGACGCGTAATCACAGGCAGGGATGTGAGTTCAAGTCTCATGGCTGGCCGCTAACGTATTTTTCTGCAATGTATGGATAATTTATCCTGATCACGCTATTTATTAGCATTATCACGCGTTTGAGAATAAAAAAATTATTTCTCTATCTTTCAATACATCTCAATGCTTCTAAAACAAACTTTGTTTCTTTACTTTCATCGTATAAATATAAATATATATATATACATATATATATATATATATATATATATATATATATATATAATAAAGTAAAGTTGTGGAATATCGTACGAGTGGAAATATATACGAAAGAAGGTTTGAAAATGCACTTATTTTTTTTTAATATTTATTTACTTAACCGGTTTCACTTTTTTAGAAAAAGATTATCAAAAGTCTTTGAGAATAATAAAAAAATGTTAAAAAACAGTTCGAGTATTAAAATGCATATATACATTCGTTGATGATAAAATATATTTAAAGTATAAAGCTTTGTATGAACTTTGTATTGTTACATACTGATTATCACCAATATTTGAGACTAAAGTTTATCCTCACCACAATTCTGAAAAATCTACGCGTCATAATGGCGGAGAGGTTATATTAACTGTATTTTCTGAGATCGTCTAATACACATATAAATAAATACACAGATAGGTACACATATATACTTATAAATACAATTGTAAAATAACGAAGTTAACAGAATACCTATCAGACCTGATCATGGCAAGTGGACGTAGGATATTTGCTACATCTGGCAAGTTTTCTCATTATGTTGTAGCAGACTATAAATGTGTTTGGCAGTCTTCCATGCTTTACCGTTAATATGTTATAAGAAAACTTGCTGAATCTAACAGTTCTGAAATATGTCTTGCCATTATTCGTTTTAATGAGTAATCTATTCATTATGTTACAGCACAATTATATTTATATGCATGTATGTGTATCGTTATGTTTATGTATCTATATGTGTGTGTGGTGGAGACGAATTGGTGTCGTTGATGGGAGTAGATACATATTCCGAAACGGCTGTCAAAACATGGAAGACAACATAGCTCACTTCTTTGATTTGGTAATAAATATATGTGTATGCATGTATGTCTGCGTGTGCTTTAACATACCCTGAAGCGTACTGATGCATGTCATGTTACAGCACAATTATATTCATAGGAGTGTGTGTACGAATATATGTACATGTGTGTGTGTGTGTATGTGTTTGTGCGTGTATGTATGTTTGTGTGTATGTCTGTGTGTGTGTGTGAACAAAGTAGCCAGTTGTTGGAAAATCTCAATAAGAGATGAGAATAGTAATTATCCTAACAAGTAAAGTTAATTTTGATTTGGCTGTTCTGTGTTATTACTATTTTAACCCCAGGTAGATCTGCCAGGTAGTTATAGATGCAGGCTGCACCTATAAGTAGATGTCAGAAGATCTGCCTAGGGTTAAAACGGTAGTAACAGTTATATCGATGAGGTGATTAACTTTACTTGTTTATATATATATATATTTGGGGGGGGGGGGGGTTGTGTGATCACGTGTCTGCTGTAGTTTGCGATTTTGTCATGGACAGGTAAAAAAAAACCAATCTGAAATTTTGCTTTAAACTCGGGAAGTTTGCTACAGAGATATTGAGCATGACGGTGACGAGGCAATGGATCATATGCAATGTTTCGAGTGGCGGCATGGGTACTTCAAAAGTGGAAGAATGTCCTTGAAAAACGATGAGCTATCTGGAAGATCTGCCACGAGTGTCACCCCCACGAAAATGTAGAGAAAATCCATCAGCTTGTGTATGAGGATCGTCAGAGGACAACCAACGACATTGCTGTATGTTGTTGGTCAGTCGTATGGCTCCGATATGGCAAGCCTAACGTCTGAACTAAACATGCGACGTGTCTTTTGGTAAGTTTGTCCCCCGTCTGGTGACCACCGAGCAGAAAGATCATCGCGTCAAAGTCCGTCAAATCTCCATCAGCGTTCCACTGATGACCCATCACAGTGACGAGATTTGCGTCTACGGGTACGACCCTGAGACGAAGCAGCAGTCGTCACAATGGAAGAGCCCTTCAACTCCACGACCGAAGAAGGCAGGTCAGAGGCGCAGCTCAATCAAGAGCATCCTCATCGTTTCTCTTGACATCTGCGGTATTTTACACCGAGAAAAATCTCCCCGTCTTAACTCTGGTACCTACTCCAGAGGCCTCTTATGCTGAACCTCTAGGTGTCAGAGACATTAACAAACCAATACCGATCGTGAAGCTTTTGGACAAGCTCAAAGACACGCTCGCGCGCCTGTGCGTGTGTGTGTGTGTTTACGGCGAACTCTCAAGGCTTTTGGTGTACCCGAGGTTATCGTTAAAGACACCTGACCAAGATTCTGCACAGTGGAATGGAAGCCGAAGCCATGCTTTTGCAAAGTGAGTTTCTTAATTACACAGCAACGACTGCGCCTATGCATTCAATACATTTTTAAAATCAAGCTATCCAATATTCTTTTCTACTCTAGGAGGCCCGAAATTTTTGTGGAGGGTGCCAGTCGATTAGATCTACCCCAGTACGCAAGTGGTACTTAATTTAACAACCCCGAAAGGATGAAAGGAAAAGTCGACCTCGGCGGAATTTGAACTCAGAGCGTAAAAACAGACGAAATACTGCTAAGCATTTCGCCTTCAAACTATCCAATATTATCAATCGTATGTTTTTGTAGTGTTGCTTTTCCTTCACATTCAGACGCATTTGTCACATCTGCGATATCTTCATTCCTTCTCCTGGCAATTTATAAACCAAAATTTAACTCCCTGGGAAAAGTTGAAATTTTAAAATTATCATTATGAAATTAGATTTTATCAGTAGTTCACAGTTCTGTATATTTTCATTTTCTTTCTTCTTAATTGGTATTTAGCTTTTAATTATCTCAGCTTTCCATCATGATTTAAAAAATATTCATTTTGTAAATAGAAATTTGTACACAAATACACACAACACATACACACACATACACACTCATATATGTATATATATATATATACAAGTACATATATTTATTTATCTTCATATGCATCTATTTTCGGTTGTATTTTCTTTAAACAATAATATTTATCTTGAGATATTCTTTTATGATTATTTACGTATTTAAGCTCATCTAATATATCGTTATCATTAATATCATCATTGTTATTATCGACAGTAGCATTATTATTAGCCGATTAACTAAATTTTTTTGTCAACAATTTCTACTGTTCGGTTTGGTTTGTTATTTTTTATCACTTAATTCATATTTCTTTCTTTGTGATAAATATTGCCACGGTAAACAAAACACCTATTCGTCAAAACCCACATAATTCAGTGTTGTGAACCATAGATTGTTGTTGTGATTGAGTATCTTTCAAATCAAGCCATAGTGGAGTAGATTAATATCATTTAACACTTTCCAGCTAAGAACATCCCATTTTCTCTAGACTGGTCGCTACATCAATAATAATGGAGAAATAGGCCAAGTGAGAAAGCTTTTTCATATTATTCCATGAGCTATCGAATATATTAAAGAAAAAAAAAGAAGGTAAATGTAGAGAACTGAAACTCTGTATGTTTTTAGTGATAATGTATTTACTGTATCTAGGGTACCTTTTGTTTTGTTTATTGTTTTCGAATGCCGTTATTTTTCAAACGGTGTGATATTAGGTAGATTAGATGACATAGCTGTATTTAACAGCTATACCACTGACTTATGTACTACCGAAAGCTGTAGAATAAGTACAATATCGATCTTCATGAAGATGGTTTGTATTCCATAACAGGCAATCCATGGCATTCTGTTAACTCTTAAATAGCCTGTTTTATCGAACTGTAAATAATTATTGAGTTTATAGAAGTCACTGATGTATTTTTCGAGAGCGATTTATTTTTATTATTACATACTTAAAGTTAGCTATGTTATACAGTCTCATGTATACTGCAATACAGTCCCTGTTAGAAACGGCTAAAAGGGTATATTAATAACCAGGTGACCCCGTACCGTCAAAAATGACAGCTAAATGTAGTATTTTATATATAAATATAGATGGTAATTTAAATTCATACACTTGACAATGTTGTCTTGCGGTTGTCTTTTGAGATGTGGCATCGATCATCGTTTGTTACTGAAAGGACGGTGGTTCACACATACAAACATTCACATACTTCCCTTGTACATGCACACACATACACACATATACTCACACAGAGTTGAAACGCTGTTTGATTTTTCTTTTCAGCATTGAATGTTCACCATCCCACTTCCATTGCACACACACACACACACACACACACACACACACACACACACATACAGATTCACATATCTCCCTTTTACATACAGACATACACATATACTCACACAGAGTTGAAACGCTTCTACTATCAGTTTGCCACCACCCCTTCCTTCCTTATTCATCTATCACGCCCGTCCTTTCTCATTCATATGTTGTGACGGAGAAAAACACAAGAGTATCATTATAGTAGATAATGACTAGATCTGACTATATCAGGAAGTGTGATGGGGACTCTAACGGAGATGACAACCGCGATGGCAGCATTGACGGGGTTGATGACAACGACAAAGACTATAACGCTAAGGACAACTGTGACGTCGACGAAGATGATGATGAAGATGGTGGTGGTGGTGGTGGTGGTGGTGGTGGTGGTGGTGGTGGTGGTGGTGGTGGTCGTCGTCGTCGTCGTCGTGCTGGTTGGGATCGCATAAGGGTGAAGTCGATAACGATGAAAAGGAAACTGCAGGCAGTTATGATATTAATGAATGGGAGGCTGAGGCAACGAGGATGACGAGTGCGGAAAGTATCAAGGTGAGGGTAAACAGTTGTGGTAAGGAGGACGACGACAACCATGACGACGACGACGACGATGCTGATGATGATGATGACGACGACGAATGTGCTCACAATGGCAATAATGCTAATAATGATAATGATGATATTATTATTATTATTATTATTATTATTATTATTATTATTATTATTATTATTATTACTATTATTATTATTATTATTATTATTATTAATATTATTATTATTATTATTATCATTATTATCATCATCATCATCATCATCATCATCATCATCATCATCATCACTATCATCATTATAAAGTCGGATGTGGGTGTAAGTATGATGTTGCAAAAAGCGAAGAGAAGAGCAAGTGCAAGGAATAAGAATGAGAATAAGAATAAGAATAATTACAACAATAACGATAAGAAGAACATGAATATGATGTGTAAATCTTTGGAATATTATGCATGACTTCGTTTGGAAAGTTTCACGGTCTGGTAGATTTTATAACGTCACAGTTGAATAAGTATTTATAGAAATTTATAGAAATTAACGATCGAAATTTAGTTCAGAAGGAATTTCTCTCCAGTTCTCTTTTTATGTCTTCTCCTGTGTTTATCAAAATTGTAATGGAATGGTATGTGAACAACAAAGAAGAAAGGATGAGTGGCGTGGTAAAAGAATGAAGGAGGGGGGTGCAGGGTCGATGAAGAAAATGGAAGAAAGGTAAAGAGTGAAAATAAAGGAACAAACGAAAACTATGAAATCAACGAATTGATGAAATAAAAGAAAGAAAGAAATAAACAAACAAACAAAAATAAACAAACCAAAAAAAATATGGAATTTATCAATATGTTGGAATGAAGATATGTTTTCAGGACTGAAAACTAAAGATAAAAATATCAGCGAAATTAGCAGAATGTAAAATTTGTTAGTGATATTAATAATAATTAGTATCAATATCATTGCGACCTAGCTAAGTGTGGTACATCGGTAGAATCGGTAGAGCATCGGGCAAAAAAATGTAAGGAATCATCCTCATCATTATTATTATTATTTTCTACGCCAGGCACAAGGCCTGAAATTTTTGGGGTGGGAGTCAGTCGATTAGATCGACCCTAGTACGCAACTGATACTTAATTTATCGACCCCGAAAGGATGAAAGGCAAAGCAGACCTCGGCGGAATTGAACTCGGAATGTAAAGACAGACGAAATACTGTTAAGCATTTCGCTCGGCGTACAAACGTTTCTGCCAGCTCACCGCCTTAATTATTATTATTATCAGTATTATTATTGTTGTTATTATTATTATTATTATTATTATTATTATTATTATTATTATTATTATTATTATTATTATTGCTTTTGCGCAGCTTCTAACGCTGGAGATGAACTACAGTGTCAGCTGTTCACTACCAGTGAACTAAGGTAACATCTCTTATATTTCGAGCACCTTCCGGAGTATTCGAGCGGTTCCAAGCAGTGCTGTTTTCTGCAAGTGCTCCGCCTTTATTGAAGGCCTTACTTGTTCCACGTACTTCTCGAGATTTTGCTCACTGTCCCCAGGGCTCTGACAATTATTGGTTCAACTGCTACCTTTTCATCAATCACAACTGCTTAACCTCCCAAGTTAACCTGTCATATCTATCGACTTTTCTTTCTTCCTTATCACATACCTTGTTGTCAGATGGGCAGGCTATATCTATAATCCAGCATAATTTGTTTTCTTTCTCAATTAAGACTATGTCCGGCTTCCTATTCTCTATCTCATGGTCGCACTGAATCATAAAATCCCATAGGATCTTTGCATTTCTATTTTCGACGATAACTTCAGGTTTGTGGTCGTACCAATTTTTTGCTCTGTCAAGTCCATACTTGTTGCAAAGTGTCCAGTGGACAAGCCTAGCTATATTGTCGTGGCGTCTCTTATATTCCTTCTGGACTAGTGGCGCACATCGGCTGGTAATATGCCATTCGGTTTCACCGTTTTGTCCACAGTTTCTGCATTTATCACTTTATGCTGTGCTGTCTATTCTGTGTTTTATGTAGTTTGTTCTTCTGATTATTATAATTGCTATTAAGGCGGCGAACTGGCAGAATCGTTAGCATGCTGGACGAAATGTTTAGCAGTATTTCGCTCGCTGCTACGTTATTATTTTTAAAATACTGAACTGGAAAGAACCGTTAAGACTTTGGACAAAATGCCTAGCGGCACACCTTTCGACTCATTAACTTCTGAGTTCAAATTCCACCGAGATCAACTTTGCTTTTCATCATTTCGGGATCGACAAAATGAATACCAGTCAAGTACTGGAGTCTATGATATCGACTAATTCCCTTCCTTAAAAGTGTTGGTCATATTAGAAGCCATTACTTATTTCATTATTGTATATTATTACTGTTGTTGTTGTTGTTGTTGTTAAGGACAACGAGCAGGCATAATCCGGTAGTTTTATTACTATTGCTTTTACTATATATGACACAGAACATCTTTGTGTACCTTCGATAGACGTAGGTCTTTTACTGTATTTGTGTATTTCTATTTTAATGAAAGCATTTACAGCAATAAATTGTTTCCCCCTTTAGGTCTTCTATTTTTATGGATAATACCTATAAATATATATATATATATATATATATATATATATATATATATATATATATATATATACATACCCTTGGCTTTAAGTATGTACCTTCTTAAACTAACTTTTCTTTCAGGATGCATAGAGATTCTAGATCACATTATATTTTACTACGTGCGTATATTGTGGTAGTCTTTCCCTCGTGAAAGAGTATCTAGCCGTAAAATGTGAATGTATTATAGGAACATATTCTTCTCAAATATATTTATGCATTTTTTATTTTGTTTGCGGAATATGAGGAATAAAGTTAGAGTTTTTATTCAATTTAGCATCAATTTTACATTGATGAAGTGGCATTTTTGACGCTTTGTTTTTCATTTATTCGCGATGGTTTTTACAAAAAATGTCTTATGTGATTTTCACTGCAGGACGATGTATTAATGAGTATGCTCACTTTTCTCTTTTGATGAATTAAAAAGGTATATGGATTATGTCTATTTTACCGGTTTTGCTTTTGAAGTTGTTTTTTGTTGTTATCCTTAATCATTTCAGTTTGCTTTACAGTATCATAAAATATATTATAGCACAGCAAGGATATTTTGTGGAAGCTCTCGGTTAGAAGCTGTAATTTTATTGGCTGGTGATCACTGCGCATGTGTTGCATGGTTTCCGTTGTTTAAATTATTGTATAATTCATAGTATTTTGAGTGTTATTCTCATAGAATTCAGATTTGTTTTTATTTTTATGTTACTGTTTCCTTTTTTTATTTTTGTTGATTATGTGTTGAGCAAATTGTTATTATTGAAGTATTTTATTGAAGCAAACTGTAGAACGCGTTCTGTTCCAGGCAGGGCTATTTTGCCTTCCTATTTTCGTCCATTACCTTTTCTGGTGTATGTTGGTACCAAGCACCCGTAATCTCATATTCATACTTACAGCTTAGTAGCCAGTGAAAATTTTGGGCTACTTCGTCGTGTCTACACTTGTACTCTTTCTGCGCAAGACTTTCACAAACACTAACAATGTGAGTCACACTTTCGACCCTCTTCCCACATATTCTGCAGAGGTTCGATACACTTGAGTGGTATATAGTCTTTTTCACTGAGTTGGTATTCAATGCCTGGTCCTGGGCTGCGATGATTAGGCTTTCAGTATTCATTTTTAAGTGATCCTTCTGGACCCACCTCCATGATGCTCCCTAGTCTTCGTTGGTTTTACGGTGGAAGTGACCATGTAATGTAATTCCATACGGAGTAGGGTTTCTTCTCTCTCGTTGCCTGTTCTTGTTCGGAATTCATGAGCACTCTCAAGTCCCTTTTCTGCACTAGCAGCATACTGTAACAGGTCTTGTTTGCTGTTTACCAAATAGTCTACCATGTTTCTTCTTTCACTGTTGATGCACTCCCGTACGCTAATCAGTCCACGTCCACCATTACCTCTCTTCATGTAGAGCCTGTGTACATTTGCCTTAAGGTGGAGGGCACCATGCATTTATTATTATTATTATTATTATTATTTTATGTTTGACTTTTGTTTTGCATTTGTACAAGTTGGATCCAAGTCTCACCCAGAGACCTCCAGAGACAACAGGTTAGAAGTTTATGTAGGTGTTATGCCTAGGGTACCATATATTTGGATTTGTACAGTTTTGTTCAAGTGAATGTTTAAGAAACCATAAGAAAATTATGTGTTTGCTTTAAAATTTGAGATCACATAGACAGTATTTTACGTAGGATATGGGCAGTTCCCATGAGCACTATCTTTTGAACTTCAGCCATTTTGGGGTTTCCTGCCATCTGAGCCAGGTAGTAATCAGCCCGTTTCGCTGTCATTCCCAGGGCACCTATGACAATAGGTATTGTTTTCGTCTTCAGATTCCACATTTTGCTAATTTCTATTTCAAGATCTTTATATTTGCTCAGTTTTTGGTAGGTCTTGACAGGTACGTTTATATCGATTGGGACAGTCATATCAATGAGGAGGCATGATTTTTGTCTGAAGTCTTTCAGTATGATGTCTGGCCTATTTGCATCTATCTTTCTGTCAGTTTGAATGGTGAAGTTCCAGAGGAGTGCGATGTGATCATTTTCAAGTACTGGGGGTAGTTTGTGTTCCCACCAGTTTTTATTATGGGGCAAGTCCAGGTTTTTGCAAATTACCCAGTGAATATATTGTGCAGATCTATCATGCCTGTTGAGATACTCTGTAGGCGCAAGCAAACTGCACATGGAGACAACATGATCGATGGTCTCATTTTGTTGTTGGCATATACGACATAATGGAGAGCTGCCGTTCTTTAATATGTTGGCCTGGTAGTTCTTTGTAGGTAAGCATTGATCTTGGGCTGCTATGATAAACCCCTGTGTTTCTGATTTCAAGCCAGAGGCTTATTATTATTATTTTATGTTTGACTTTTGTTTTGCATTTGTACAAGTTGGATCCAAGTCTCACCCAGAGACCTCAAGAGACAACAAGTTAGAAGTTCATGTAGGTGTTATGCCTAGGGTACCATATATTTGGATTTGTACAGTTTTGTTCAAGTGAATGTTTAAGAAACCATAAGAAAATTATGTGTTTGCTTTAAAATTTGAGATCACATAGACAGTATTTTACGCAGGATATGGGCAGTTCCCATGAGCACTATCTTTTGAACTTCAGCCATTTTGGGGTTTCCTGGAATCTGATCTAGGTAGTAATCAGCCCGTTTCGCTGTCATTCCCAGGGCACCTATGACAATAGGTATTGTTTTCGTCTTCAGATTCCACATTTTGCTAATTTCTATTTCAAGATCTTTATATTTGCTCAGTTTTTGGTAGGTCTTGAGAGATACGTTTATATCGATTGGGACAGTCATATCAATGAGGAGGCATGATTTTTGTCTGAAGTCTTTCAGTATGATGTCTGGCCTATTTGCGTCTATCTTTCTGTCAGTTTGAATGGTGAAGTTCCAGAGGAGTGCAATGTGATCATTTTCAAGTACTGGGGGTGGTTTGTGTTCCCACCAGTTTTTATCATGGAGCAGGTCCAGGTTTTTGCAAATTACCCAGTGAATATATTGTGCAGCTCTATTATGCCTGTTGAGATACTCTGTAGGCGCAAGCAGACTGCACATGGAGACAACATGATCGATGGTCTCATTTTGTTGTTGGCATATACGACATAATGGGGAGCTGCCGTTCTTTAATATGTTGGCCTGGTAGTTCTTTGTAGGTAGGCATTGATCTTGGGCTGCTATGATAAACCCCTCTGTTTCTGATTTCAAGCCAGAGGCCATTAACCATTGGTGGGTAAGGGCTTTGTCAATATCTACATTATTCGCTCTCTTTGGGTATTTGCCATTGAGAGGTTTTCCATGCCATTTTTCAGTCATAATAGCTAAGGCAGCAATTTTAGCACGGGTTTTCAAGCGCTTAGCTTTTTCTGCAGGTGTTTCTAGTTCGTCTAATTCTTGAATTTGTTGCAATTGGAATTCACTTAGATATTCCTTTGCCTGTTTTGTTACTGAGTAAGATGCTTTCTTGCTTTCATATTTTAAGACAAGTTTTAGCATCCAGTCCTCAGAGTTTTTCAGATAGGTGTCTAGGCCAATTGTGGCTACCTTCATTGATAATGCCAGCTGTAGAAGTCCTCGGCCTCCTTCTTTTCTTGGCAGATAAAGACGTTCTATATCTGCCTTAGGGTGGTGCATTCTATGCATTGTCAACAGTTTTCGTATTTTTCTGTCAACATTACATATTTCAGTAATTGACTAGTTAACGATGTTGAAACTGTAAGTCACGACTGGTATGGCTAGAGCATTGATCGCTTCGATCCTGTTTCTCGCGTTCAGCTCTGTCTTCAGTATTGCTCTCACCCTGCGATAACATTCTCTTCTGATCCTTTCCCTCATCACTGAGTGCTTGATATTGTCCCCTTCAATTACCCCTAGGTATTTGTAGCTCTCCGCTGGTTCTAACTCTTTTATGACATTTTGTTGGTCAAGGTTCACATTAGATGTATTTGTCATTTTTCCTTTGATAAAGGTAGCTTTTGCACAGTTATCAAGGCCAAATTGCATCCTGATGTCATCACTGAATTGTTTAACAATCGCTAGTAGGCCTTTGAGTTGTTGGTCATTTTTTGCAAAGAGCTTTAAATCATCCATGTAAATGAGATGATTTATATTTTTATCAAATATTTTATAACCATACTGTGCATCATTGAGCAATTTTGAGAGCGGTATTAGGGCTAGACAGAAGAGGAGTGGTGATAGTGAGTCACCCTGGAAAATGCCACATGAAATTCTGACATCTCCAGCATTTAGAGATTCATTGTCATTGTTCAACATCAGTGTGGTTCTCCATGATCTCATACTTACAGATAAAAAGTTTCGCAGAGTAGGAGCTATTTTATACATTTCCAGACATTTCCTAATCCAGCTATGTGGTAGGCTATCAAAGGCCTTTTTATAGTCTATCCAGGCTATTGACAAGTTTTTGTGTCGCTTGTGACAATCTTCTAAGATCATCTTATTGATGAGTAGCTGATCTTTACACCCATAAGATCCACGTTTACATCCCTTTTGCTCATTAGGGAATATGCTACTTTCTATTAAAAAACTATAGGTGTACTCGGTTAGGACAGATGTTAGCGTCTTATACATTGTTGTTAAGCAGGTTATGGGGCGATAATTTTTTGGTTCGTTTGTTTCCTCATTTTTTGGAAGCAGGAATGTTAAACCATTAACTAGCCAAGAGGGCATCAAACTAGGATTTTGCAAAACATCGTTGTAAAGTTTTGTTAGCAGTTCATGGCTTTCTGGGAAGGCATTCAACCAGAAGTTAGGAATTTTATCCTTTCCTGGAGACTTCCATTTGCTTGACCTCTTGAGAGCAGATCTTATATCTTCTACCTTGACCCCCTCCCACTTTTGCTCCTCTAAGGAGTCTAGGTCTGTAGATATTCTATCAATCCAAGGGGCCTTTTCATTGTGCGTTTTTTCTTCTGCCCAGATTTTATTCCAAAATTCTTGCACTTCTTCTTTTGATGGGACAGACTTTATTGTTACTGTTGTTTTCCCTATCTTCCTGTAGAAATTTTTGGGGTTATTTTTGAACATGTTATTATCTCGGAAGAATCTAACACGCTTTTCACACCTTGCTATGCGGGCAGCTTTAGCACATACCTTTTGCTTGATGGTTTCTATGGTGGCATCAATGTCAACTATGGTTTTCATATTAAATTTTTTCTTTAGTTTTTGGGTCTTTGTAGATTTGATACTCTTGTCAAATTTAAGGTTTTTCAAACATTCTATGTCAGATCTAAGCAGCTTAATTTGGTGTTGAATGCGTTCTTGCCAAGAAGGCTTTTTGTGGGAGTGTTGTCTTTTTCTAATCTTTTCACCACATAGAATCGTTGAGATTCTTGCGGATGCATAGTACAGGTGGTTGAGATCTGTAATATCAACATCATTAGCTGAAATTATATCCTTAAGTGCAAGGCGGATTTTACCAATTATTTTCAGGTTTTGGTTAGAATTGCGAATTTTGGGGAGAGTGTCGCGTTCATTCATACTAGTTTCTTTAATTTTCAGCCATTCAATCATGATTTGATTTTTTAGATCATGTAGTTCTGTTGCGTCGATTTCTGTATGACTTCCTTCATCTATTTGATTTTCACTTGCATTAGTGTTTATGGTTGGTTCAGAGAGTATTTCACTTTGCCTATCAGTTACCTTAACTCTTTCAATCATTACTGTATTTTCATCAGCCTTGGGCTGGTTTATAATTATTTCCTCTGTACTATCTTCTTTAGCTGCAGTTTCATTCTTTTTATCCTTTACTGCTTGCTTAATTTGGTCAATCTCTACTTCAGTTAGTAATTTTTTTTTCATAATGTTTCTTCTGACGTTGGCAAGTTTGTTACTGTCTATGTAGGGTCTTACTTATTATTATTATTATTATTATTATTATTATTATTATTATTATTATTATTATTATTATTATTATTATTATTATTATTATTATCTTTGCACATCTTCTAACGCTGGAGATTTACTACGGTGTCAGCTGTTCACTACCAGTGAACTAAGGTAACATCCCTTATTTTTCGAGCACCTTCCGGAGTATTCGAGCGGTTCCAAGCAGTGCTGTTTTCTGCAAGTGCTCCACTCTTATTGCAGCCCCTATTTGTTCCATGTACTTCTCAAGATTTTTACTCACTGTTCCAGTGCTCCGAGAATTATTGGAACTACTACCACGTTTTTCGTCGACCACAACTACTTTACCTCCTAAGCTAACCTATCATATCAATCGACTTTTCTTTGTTCCTTATCGCATACCTTGTTGTCAGCTGGGCATGCTATATCTATGATCCAGCACAGTTTGCTTTCTTTCTCAATTAAGATTATGTCCGGCTTCCTATTCTCTATCACATGGTCACACTGAATCATAAAATCCCACAGAATCTTTGCATTATCATTTTCCATGATGGCTTCGGGTTTGTGGTCATACCAATTTTTTGCTCTGTCAAGTCCATACTTGTTGCAAAGTGTCCAATGGACAAGCCTGACTATATTGTCGTGGCGCCTCTTATATTCCTTCTGGGCTAGTGGTATACATTGGCTGGTAATATGACATAGGTTTCACATCTTGATGTTGTTGATTGAAGATATTGTGTCTACTGGGGTTTGTACTGTTTGTCAAGTTACAACAAGGCCTTCAGACAGACAGTACTTAAGCAATATGCGTGCAGTTCTAAGTAAAGCCGAGGTAGTGAGTTGACGGAGTCGTTAGCGAATGAGATCCGATGAAATGCTTAGCAGTATCTCTTCCGACACTATACGATCTGGGTTCAAATCTAGCCCGTGTCAACTTTACCTTTTATACTTTCAAGGTCGATTAGATAAAATATCATTAAAGTACTGGACTGGTTGACATCGACTCGTACACGCCCCTCAAATTTACAATCATTTGCCCTTTAGAAATCGTTATTATTCTTATCGACTTTGCGTTTAAATCATTTTGGAATCGATAAAAGAAGTAGCAGCTGAACACTGGGGGGTCGACGTAATCGACTTATCACTTCCTCCGAAATTGCTAGCCTTGTGCCAACGTTTGAAACCAATAGCTTTATCAAACCGTCATCATCACCATCATCATCATCATCATCATCGTCATTTTTATCATCATCATCATTTTCATCATCATCATCATCAACAACTGCAGCAGAGTTTCGTGTGAGCTTCTACTGCGCAGGCAGCTGCATCAACCTGAGTCGCGTGTAACATGATTTTACTTCTGAAAGATGGCTGTATTTTGCTTTTTTCCTTCGCAAACTCTTATTTTATTGGATTATAGTATTCATTTCGTTATTTCATTGTTATTTCAGTTTGTTTAGTAGAATATGTGCAATGTCATTTGTGTTGTTTTAATTGGCTGGTAATTGTATTTTGTCTTTCTTGTTTGGTTTGTCTTCTGTATTTAGATGTTGAAGCATAATTATGTGCGCAACATTCTCTGAGCTGTGTTACGTGTATTATTGTTGCTGATTATCATTATCATTATTATCATTATTATTATTAACAATATTATTATTGTTGTTGTTACTATTGTTATTATTTATGATTCCTTATTATTATTATTATTATTATTATTATTATTATTATTATCATTATTATTATTGAATTATTGCTATTATTATTATGTAATTATTTTACTATTATCTCTTTCTAAACGTGTCCTCATTGTTAATTCTAATCCTCATCATTCTACTCGATGTAAATCCGCCTCTGTTTGTTTGTTTGTTTTTTGTTGCTGCTGTTGTTGTTGTTGTTATTTGCAGTTTGTTTCTCTTCTTTCTGCCTATTTTCTCTTTTGTACTTTTCCCAATACCTTGGAACCTTGAAGCCAATAAAAGATATTATCACATCATCATCATGATTAACTAATATTAGTCTCATTTTTGTTGTTGTTATTATCACTGCTACTGCTGCTGCTGCTGTTTTGTTGTTGTTGTTGTTGTTGTTGTAAGAAATACCTGAAGAATTTCCATTTTTACAAAAAAAAAAAAGAATTATGTACGTCTTCGAAATGATGCATTTGAATTTTCAAGATTGATAAACGCTCTGCGGAAATAGACTACCAATATTTACAAATAGATAGGCAGAGTTATACCAATGCATTCGATAATCGTGTATTTAGCCTCACCGTAAAATTAGAACTCGTGGTTACACGCAAAGAGTCTCTGCAGCTTGGAATAAGAATCTAACTGGTTACTTTCAATGGTGATGTGTTCCTCTCTGTCTTTAAGCGGTCATTTACTCTTTTACTTGTTTCAGTCATTTGACTGCGGCCATGCTGGAGCACCACCTTTAGTCGAGCAAATCGACCCCAGGACTTATTCTTTGTAAGCCTAGTATTTATTCTATCGGTCTATTTTGCTGAACCGCTAGGTTACGGGGACGTAAGCACACCACAATCGGTTGTCAAGCGATGTTGGGGAGGACAAATACAGACATTCAAACAAACACACATATATATACATATACATATATACGACAGACTTCTTTCAGTTTCCGTCTACCAAATCCACTCACAAGGCTTTTGTCGGCCCGAGGCTATATTAGAAGACACTTGCCCAAGGTGCCACGCAGTGGGACTGAACCTGGAACCACGTGGTTGGTAAGCAAGCTACTTACCACACAGCCACTCCAGTAGTAAAGAGCTATTTATAAAAGTATAAACTAGATTATGTCAAGCATAAAAAATGGACTAGATATTGCTGTTAGGGACCACCAGAAAAAATCGGGACTTCTAGTGGATATGTCAGTGTCAATGGACGTTCATGTATCACTAGAGGAAATATTTAAATTATTCCCATATAAATATCTGGAGGTAGAAATAATAGGAACGTTGGGACTTGTAAACGGAAATATTTCGATGATAACAGATGTCTTGGGAATTTACATTATTTACATTTGACGGACATTTGTCCTCATCTTGTCTGTTGTTAACACAATGTTTCGGTTGGTATACCCTTCAGCCTTCATTGGGTGTCTTGAGGAAATTTCGAACCTGGGTTCTCATTCCTAAGGTATTTTTCGCTGTTATTATTATTATTATTATTATTATTATTATTATTATTATTATTATTCAGGTCACTGCTCGGAATCTTGTGGTTAGTAGCCCGCGCTCTTAACCACTACGCCATATGCCCGTAGAACTGTCTTGGTAATTATTTTAAATTGTCGAGACAAATAGGACTTATACAAATATGTAACACATGCAAAATAGTACAAACAGATGCCACAAACACATTTCGTGGAAGATTATAGAATATGATACACCAAAACAAGTCAAAACGTGAAGTACCCATGGCGCATAGAACTGTGTTTGGTTTTGTACACAGTTAAAACAGGGGTACTGTAATAAAAAATGTGTTCGTTCATTGTCACACGAACGATAGTTGATAGGTTATTACAAAATTAAATTACGAAACAGCATAAAATCTAACAATAAAACAAACAGAATAAAATTAAATATTTTTATAAAGGTTTCAAATAAAGGGTCAATTATTTAGGGGCAATCTGAACTGCACTGCTTGAAACACAAGTGTCTCTCAAAGCGTTTCATCTGCAACTACTGACACATATTGAGAACAACATTATTCACTAGCACCATGGCCAGTACTCAAACCAGCTTTAAGAACATTTTCTGAAAGGCAGAACCTTTCTCTACCATGTCGTTCTTCATTACGATGTCATTTAAATTATGGATAAGGACTTACTCGGAGAAAAGTGATTCTGTCTTCCAGTCCTTCCAACGTCGCTTATCATTCAACCTCTTTCGTCATAACCACCGTCCAGCAGGTCACTGCCTGAGAGTTCTCCAGAAAACAATGTTTAGTTAATCCTCGTCGTTGATCAGAACAACATTGCACATGCCTACTATCAACCTTCTATAGAGTGCAAAAGTTAACATATCACCAGCCACATTGTCCGGCTGATAGATAACAAGGAGATGACACTAGACTCAGGATTGTACCCCCGTTACACTCAACAATAGGCGTAGGTTTGCTTATCTCCCTGTAACTTGATAATACAGGGAAAATGCGACCGATAAGAGAACTATTACATGTAACGAAGTACTGGGGCTACTTCATCGACGACAAACCCCTCGAAGCTGTACTCCAGCGTGGCCGCAATATAATGACTGAAATAAGTAACAGAAAACAATGAATATGTGTGCAGCACTTAGCCGTATAGTATTTAGTTGTACTATTTTCTGCAAGTTGCATGTAGGTATGTCCTTAGGTTACCATAATTAATTTGTTTGGTGAGTTCAAATTCCGCTGAGGTAGACATTGCATTTCATCCTTTCGGGGTCGATAAATTAAGTACCAGTTGCGTACTGTGATCGATCTAATCGACTGGCCCCCTCCCCCAAAATTTCGAGCCTTGTGCCTAGCGTAGAAAAGATTATCTATCTGTTTGGATCTTTTCAAAGTTATAAGAAGCGGAAAGACAAGTCTAACATGACATGAACATACCTTCTCAGTCTCTGGAAATCTCTGTAGATTCCGCAGCCTAAGCCTATTAAAAACGGTAAGAATCTATGCAGAGGGTTTTGGTAAATGGTTGGTTTCATCCATCAGAACCCTTGCCTTTCTAGAGAAGCAAAGAAACAAACGTTCCAGTATGGAACTCCAGAACTCTGCTAGATCTGAAGTTGATCTGAAGAAGAGAAGGCATGTTATTGATGAGGTCGTGAATAGCGACGAAAGGACTTTGACAAGCAAAACTGATCGATTGATCGGTTGATTACACAAATGATTTATCAAATATTCGATTAATCAATTGGTTAAATAGTTAATCAATTTGTAAAATAATGGTCTCAAATTTTGGCACAATGTCAGCGAGTAGTTCGGGGGAGTGGCTAAGTTGATTTCATTGACCTCAATGTTCAATTGGTTCTTATTTGATCGACCCCGAAAAAATGAAAGGCAAAGTCGATCTCGGTGGAATTTGAACTCAGAATGTAAAGGGGAACGAAACACCGCTAACCGTTTTGTCCGATATGGTAACGATTTTGCTACCTCGCCGCCTCCAATTTGACAAATAATTAAAAAAAAAGAAGTGAAATAGAACCAGTGAGCATCTTTATTATTGACATAAAGCCCCTCCCGAAATATAACAAAATATATTTATAACTTCGTCTCGACTTATATCTGAATATGACTCACCACACTATTTGAACAACTTTCCAATTCCTATCCGATCCAGACATATTAAGCAGATCCTTGATGCAATACCAGGTGCTGACCAGCGTGCCTTTGCCTCTAAGAGCTGAATTGCACACCCATCTCATGGTTAATGCACGTTTTAGCATGCCCGCCATTTGCAAAAAGATTTCCACTCAAAATCTAAATCTCGAAAACAAAAACACATAGTACGATAAAAACACCATTGTAAAACCGAGGGCGTGACTGGAAACAGGTCCGTCAAGTACCATTTACTCTCACCGCTGAACATATGGCAGTGTATTTTGAAGTGACAGGACCGAAATCCGTTCCTTTTGTAATGGCATTTAAAATATTAATGGACATAGATAGTTGAAAGCTCATATAATATATAATTCCCATAATTGCTAGTTCCCGCATACCTTCAGCATAACAATAAACCAGCAGTATACGTTGTATTTGATGGAGCATATATGCCATGATCTACTAAATATTCCTGTATCGGTGCAACATTTGATATCATACGCACGCACGCACGTGCACACACACACGTTGACCCCTATATATATATATATATATATATATATATATATATATATATATATATATATAT
This sequence comes from Octopus bimaculoides, assembly GCF_046866305.1. Lineage (NCBI taxonomy): Eukaryota > Metazoa > Mollusca > Cephalopoda > Octopoda > Octopodidae > Octopus > Octopus bimaculoides. The sequence goes on along the minus strand of NC_142928.1, from coordinate 11,290,650 downwards.
ATATATATATATATATATATATATACATATATATATATGTGTGTGTATGTATATATATATATATATATATATATATATATATATATATATATATATATATATACATACGTACATACATACATACATGTATATAGACACATAAACATATACATATATATGTATATATAAATACGTACAAACACACATGCATATGTATATATAAATACGTACAAACACACATACACATGTATCATATATATATACATATATATACATATGCATACATATATATAAATATATGTATATATATATATATATATATATATATGTATATATATATATATGTATATATATATACATATACATACATATACATACATATATACATATATATATATATTATGCATATATATACATACATATACATACATATATATACATATATATATATGCATATATATACATACATATACATACATACATACATACATACATATACATACATACATACATATATATATATATATATATATATATATATATATATATATATATATATACTTACACACTGATATTTCTAACGAAGTAGTTTTGCCTTTGTGTGCTGAATATTGTTGTTGCTGTTGTACTTGCTTTTTTTTTCTTCTGCGTTTCTATGAAGAAATCTCAGTAAATGTGTATTTTCAGTAAATAAATGAGTCATTGGCAGAACAAAACAAAAAAGCATAGAAAATGAAGTTCATACATAAAACATGCAACATCCTTAATGCTCTAATATTCCACTGTATGCCATAAAATTCCTGCTGTGTACATACATTCATTTATGTCCTGCAATTTATAATGCTGCCATGTCAAGTCCTTGGCTTTGATCTCAAGGATATAGATTATATCAGAATGTCAAAGCTGCTTGTTCAGTACGTCAGTGAAACCAATCATACTTCTGTTTACGAATGCTGAGGATGACAAAAGATTTTATACTCTTTCACGCCCATACACACACCCATACACACACACACACACTCAATCACGTGCACGATTATTTATTCAAACATAGTCGAGAGTGGCGATTAACTCTGTCGAGTCGATATTCAGATGTTTCTCGGCATATGCGATTCTTTGGACCAATAAATGGTCACGCTTAGAAAGAAACTCCGAAACGTGAGGTAAGACAATCAACAGTTTCGATCACGCATAGCGATGTCGTGGCTACAGAGCGGGTCATTCACCGCGGCAACCCGCGAGTTTTCCACCCCCAAATCCCCATAAACTACACAACACACTGCACAGACCCAAAGTACCATTCCTTAAAGCCCCACTTCCATAATTACCCCACTGATGCGTTGCAAGAAACACTGGGAAATAGACAATCTTTTCTTTTATCGTTTATTTGTTTCAGGCATTAGATTGCAGCCATGCTGGAGCATCGCCTTGAAAGATTTTCGTCAAACAAATTGACACCAGGACTTACTTTTGGTAAGCCTGGTACTTATTCTATCACTCTTTTGGCCGAGCTGCTAAGTTACAGGGACATAAACACACCAACACCGGTTGTCAATAGGTGAGGGGACAAACACACAAATTGATAGATAGATAGATAGATAGATAGATAGATAGATAGATGACGGGCTTCTTTCAGTTTCCGTCTATCATATCACTCAGAAAGCTTTGGTCGGCCTGAGGCTATAGAAAAAGGCACTTGCCCAAGTTGGCACGCAGTAGGACTGAACCCGGAACCGTGGGATTCTGCCAGCTCGCCGCCTTATTGAAGCATATAATAATTATTTCAATGTTTTTTTTTGTTTTTGCTTCAAGGGCAGCTCGAGAGAGGTGGGGATGAGTCGATTACATCGATCCCAGTGTTAGACTGGTACTTATTTTATCTGTCACGGAAGGATGAAAGGCAAAGTTGACCTCGGCAGAATTTGAACTCAGAACGTAAGGACAGACGAAATACCACCAAGCATTTTGCCCGGCGTGCTAACGTTTCTCTCCTACTCTAGGCACAAGGCCTGAAATTTTGGGGGAAGAGAACTAGTTGATTAGATTGACTCCAGTACGCAACTGGTACTTAATTTATCGACTCCAAAGGGAGAAAAGGCAAAGTTGACCTCGGTGGAATTTGAACTCAGAACGTAAGGACAGACGAAATACCACCAAGCATTTTGCCCGGCGTGCTAACGTTTCTTATTTCTTTATTACTCACAAAGGGCTAAACATAAAGGGGACAAATAAGGACAGACAAAAGGATTAAGTCGATTACATCGTCCCAGTGCGTAACTGGTACTTCATTTATCGACCTCGGTGGAATTTGAACTCAGAACGTAGCGGTAGACGAAATATCGCTAAGCATTTCGCTCGGGGTGCTAACGATTCTGCCAGCTCGCCGCCTTGTTAAAATATACATTAATATTAAAGTTATAAATAACATTGAAGTGTATAATACTCAAACTAAGAGATTTTATTCTATCTTTATGAAACAAGGGCGCTTTTAGTCATAATGGATTTTGATATCATAAATAAGAAACAAGATACACGCTCACAGTTTGATTTAATAGATTATTACCCTTGTTACTAAACGATTAATGAAAAGTGACTAAGGTTTGCCAGAAACTACTAAGAGATCACTGATACGGAGATTTATATTATAATCGCCAAAAAATATCGACCCTGTTTTCGATAACACTTTTCGGATTAAGAAAAATGGTATTGATCCTATGCCAAGATGTGTTCAAAGAATTTGGCAGAGGTTTGCAAGAATATTGATTTATAATTCTTTTATTTAGCGCGTATAAGTCTCTAGGCTTGTAATATCGGTAGTACCAGAATGAGGGACCATCAATGAAAAAATGCTTTCCTTTGTGTGTGTGCGTAACGTACATATATACATAATACATATATAGTTGAGTGAGTGTGTGTCTGTGTGTCTGTGTGTATGCACGTGCGCATGAATGTGTATTAATACCGATCTATGTGTTCGCTAGTAATTCCTAATTCCTGTGGAATTAAAATTTACAGTATTAACAACGGAATATTCTCAACTAATGACTAAAAAATATGCCAACAGCAGTATGAAATTATTTGCTAAGAATCTCAAATTCTTCTAGCATTATATTATGTATGCCAACATATATATATATATATATATATATATATATATATATATTACGGAGACGTACTTGCATAGCAAGCGACCTGATCTAAGATCGTGTGCTGGAACGAAAACAATTGCAGCGTGGAAGGTGTTTATAAGCCATTTAAGAAACACACAATATATATATATATATATATATATAGATAGATAGATAGATATGCAGGGCAGGGAATCGTCAATTAGTAATAAAATTAATAATTAACAATTTTGCCGGGTAGCTCAGTATGAAAAAACCTTTTCGGTAAAAATCATTTATAATCATAAATATATAGGGATTGACAGTAACCTGCTTCTCCAACATACTGAGAATTCAGAAATAGCAGT
>NC_142928.1:11249696-11284696 GCF_046866305.1 Octopus bimaculoides | reverse complement strand
GAAAGACATATAGATAGATAAAAAGACACAGAGATAGATAGATAGATAGATAGATAGATAGATAGATAGATAGATAGATAGATAGATAGATAGATAAACAGACACAGAGAGACGGAAAGACATATAGATAGATAAAAAGACACAGAGATAGATAGATAGATAGATAGATAGATAGATAGATAGATAGATAGATAGACAGATAGACAGATAGGTTTCTTTATTAGCCACACAGGGCTCAACACAGAGGGGACAAAATACAAATGTAGAGTTTTTCTTTTCGAGGGGGTCGAAAACAAAGCAGAAAAAAAAAACAAAAGTGGGGACAACGATGAAAAAAAAAAAAAAAAAAAAAAAAAAAGAACATCGCAAAACGTTTGGGGTATTTACAAAAAATACGAAATAATACAAAAAATTCCCAATAAATGGGGAGGTTATCCGTGGAAAGAAAAACCTACGAAAAGACCACGGTAACCTCGGTCTTTAGCGTCACAGTTTGTTAAATAAAATTTCTCTGTTTACAAAATTTTAAAACGTTTTATAGAATCATGGTCAAGGTGGCTTCGTCATTTATACGTGCCATTCTTGCTACATGTATCCATCTTTTTGCGAAACATTTGCTAGACAACACTTGCCTCTCTACTCTCACCTTCCTTTTCAAGTGATACTTGAAAAAGTTGATGAGAGATTGACCAGAGAGGAAAGTATTTGTCTCTAATCCTTTCAGACGCGTCCACCAGATGCATTCTTTGGCCATAGCCACAAGTACGATAAATACAGCTCTTCCTTCCCGTTTAAAGGAAGGAGGCGTGACGATATTGACGATAGACTCGGTTGATAAACCGACTCGTCCCACACGCGACAGCAGTCGTTCGACATAAGCCCACAGCTCCGAAATGGTTGGACACTGCACGAGTGCGTGCAGAACGGTTTCATCGCTCTGACCGCATCTCGGGCAGGTCGGCCCCACATTTCGCGAGCCGTGTCTATAGAGCTTATCCCGAACGGGTAGCGCCTCTCGGTAACACTGCCAGGCCAGGGATCTCTGGAAGTTGTCCATAGGTCCCGGCCCGAAAGTCGTCCTGAACAGGCGGGTCAGGTATTCCTCGTCGACGCCCAGGTTCGCCCCGAGATCGTCGTCGTACCTGCCCTCCACTAATCCCCTATAGAATGACTTCGTTGTGATGCAGCCGCTCAAGGTCGACCCGGGACTGCAAAGTTGTTGCAGAGCAACGCGACACTCACGGTGCCATTCGCCATTCCTCGGCCTCTTTTTGATCCACGACTGCAGCTCGGTCATGGAGACGAGCTGCGGGAAAGCGCGTCGCACAAACGGCGACCACACCTGCTCACCGTCGTCTACGTAGAGCCGGAGATGTCGCAGTCTCAGCGCATGTCTGCGCATCATCAACCACGGCATGCCCAGCCCTCCTTTCAGCGGGTGTTGGCAACAAACGGATCGCCTCACCATCGGAACGCTTCCTTTCCACAAAAAGCGGAAGAGGATGCGCTCCATTTCGGTGATGGCGCGATCGGGACAAGGCACGACGGTCAGGCGGTATTCGATGACGGACGCGATGTACGCGTTCGCCACCTCCGCCCGACCTTTTAGGGACAGCTTCCTCTCGGACCATTGCCGGCAGAGAGTGGCCACCCTACTCGTTATCTCGTCCCAGTTCTTCTCCGTTTGCAGGTCCGGACCGAACCAGACTCCGAGCAACTTGACCGGACCGTCCGTCCAGCGTCCCACTACTGAGGCGCTGCCGGACGGTATGGGCTTGCTTCTCCAGGTGCCGAGCAGCAAACCCACCGACTTATCCCGGTTGATTTTCGCTCCCGTCACCGCTTCGTAGTCTTTCAGCGTCTCGCCGACAAGCTCGATGTGCTCGTGGCTAGACGCTATGACGGTGACGTCGTCCGCGTATGCCGACACGCTCGTCCCGCACCCCAGTTCTCGCGGGATGCCCCTCAGCGTCGCCAGCTTCCGCAGTAGTGGCTCGAGAGTCAATACGTACAGGAGCGGCGACAGGGGGCATCCCTGACGAACCGAACGTGCAATGTCGAAGGGTCCCGATAGACGTCCATTGACGCGAACAACCGAACGGATGCCTGTGTACAAGGCAGCCATCCAGCCGCGGAAAACAGGACCGAAGCCGGCCGCTTCGAGGACGGCCTCCAAGTATCGATGGTCTACCCTATCGAAAGCTTTGGATTGATCCAAATTGATCAGGGCCCCACCCATGCCAGGTTCCTTAACTACCCTCTCTATGATGTAGCGCATCAGATGGAGGTTGTCATGGATGCTCCGGCCCGGCACGGCGCACGTCTGCTCCGTGCCGACCAGTTTCTCGATGACAAGCGCCAACCGCTTGGCTAACACCTTGGCCAAAATTTTCATGTCTGCATTGAGCAGAGTGATGGGCCTAAAGTTATCTATGGCGTCCCCCTTGTTTGGATCTTTCTTCAGCAGCGTTACCGCTCCTCGGCTCACAAAACCGGGAATGCTCCCGTTCTGCTGCCAGTTGCAGTACACGACCGCCAAGTCTTCTCCAAACAAGTCTGGCATACAGTTGTAAAGCTCGTAGGGCAGACCATCCAAACCCGGAGATTTGTCCGTCGAGCAACCCGCCATCGCGTCCCTCACCTCCTCCGCCGTGATGACCCCTTCGCAGCACTCCGCCTCTCTTGCCGAGAGTCGTGGCAAGCTGTGCAGGTAGGCACTAAAGTCCACCCTGCCTTCTCGCTCGCCACTCCTCCCGAACAGTCGGGAAAAATGCCGCTGAAACGCCTCGCACATCTTGCTCGGCTCGAGCAATTCGCGCCCCTGTTCGTCTACCAGAGACCGGATGGTGGCTCTGTTACCCCGCTGCGCCTCCGCCACCCGGGCCTCTCGTGCGGCTCCAACACCTTCATTCCTCAGAGCACGCATCCTTGCCCTGACAGCACACCCTTCGTGTTTAGCATTGAAGTGTTGGTCGAGGGCCAACCTCGCCGCTAAAACGTCGGATGCGATGCCACTTCGCAATGCCTCTTCTAACTTTATCACTAGCTCCCCCTCTTCTCTGTTCCTCTCTACAGCTAGTGCCCTGCTATACCTTATTGCTTCCGCCCTCACTGCTCTCTTGAGGGCAAACCACCATTTGTTGTTGACGATGGCTCCCGTCAAAGCCCTCTTTACTAACGTGCTAATCCGGTCTCTGAAAACCTGTCTCGACGGGAAAGACGCGTTTAGTTTCCAGTAACCGGGACCCTGCCTATGTGCCTTATCTAAGTCTAGCGTACACGTCACAAGTTTGTGATCCGTGTAGCTGACTATGTGGAACTGTGGACATCCTAAACTATCTCTATCTCTTGTCCTACACACTATCCTATCTAGATACGATCTCGACGACCCAATGCGGTTGCTCCAAGTCCACGTTGGCACATTTGGGTGGTCGAGTCGGTACCTGTCAGACAACTGGAAGCGTCTGAGCAGGTCTATGAGGCCTTTGCATCCCCTTCTACTTTTGTCACTCCCCACGTAGTCTAGATGCGTGTCCAAGGTAGCATTCCAATCCCCCACTAAAAGTAAGGGACGAGACGTTCCCAGGAATACTTCTAGACGTCGAAAGAAGTCTGACCGACCTGTTAAAGGAGGCACATAAACTGCCAGCAACCGAAAAGCGCCTCCATCGCTGCCGTCCACATCTAGGACAACCAGTCTACCCTCCGGGTCCGTAAATATCGTCTTTACTTGGAGATCCAGACTCTTGCGAAAAAGAACCGCCGTGCCACTACCGCCCATCCTCGGCAGACAGGGAGAAAAATAAATGTTAAACTGTCCGCCAAACATGGACTTTAGGGCCCGCGGTTCATGGAGTCTGGTCTCACTAATGGCTATGATATCCAAATTGTGTGACTTGATGTCATTTAAGAGGTACCCTTGTTTCCAAGGGGACCCTAAGCCACGCACATTCACACAACCAATCTTCACCATGATTCTATTTATACGTGTGCTTTAAAGCACAAAACAAAAGAACAGAGTGTTACTTGCCGTTAGAAAGTTTTGTTTCCTCCTTGGATTTTTCACCAAGGAGGCTATTGTACAATTTCTTGCACAAATATTTCTGGAATCCCCCTACCGAGTTGGGGTAGAGGGATTTTATTGTGTTGTGTAATGCTGGTGTTACATGAATAATTTTAATGTGTTTTGGCGGTGTTGTACGTGGGTGGTTGTTGGTTTTGATATCGTTATTTGTGATGTTTGTTTTAGAGTTGATGTAATTCATCAACTCTGTGTTTGTACTGTCTATTGCTGTTAGCATTGTTTTTTTTATATTACTATTGGTGTTAGTAGTATTTTCGGGAGATGTGAATCTCCCTGCTTTGTTTGTGTTTGCATTTTGTTTTGTTTTCTTCTTACTGCGCTTCCTCTTTCCTTTCGTAGCTATTTTCCACTCCTCCCCACTCTCTTCATCGGATGATGGGAGATCTGAGGAGTCAGAAAGAGGTAACGGCAAATTTTGTGCGTCTGTGTGTGTTTCTGTGAATGTTTGTGTTGCTGTTTTTATTGATGTTGGCTCCTTGTTATTTATGTGTGGTGTATGTGATATGGGGGAGGGAGAGGCAGTCTTGGAATTTTCTTTTTTTTCTTCTGTTTTTGCAGTTTCTGTTGTCTTTTCTGTTGTGGTTATTGCTGATATTTCTGTTGTTGTTTTTTGCGTTGCTGGTGGTGTTGGTAGTAAGGTTTTTCTGTTGGGGGTATTTGGTAGTTGCTTCTGTTGTTGTTGTTGTTGTTGTTGTTGTTGTTGTTGTTGTTGTTGTTTTTGTTTAGCGGCCAGAGGGCAGTCCTTTTTCAGATGTGCTTCGCTGTTGCATAGGTAACAGCGAGGTCGCCTGCCCTCTACCACCACATACAGCTTGTGGTCCTCTGCCAATCTAATGTTTGGAGGAATTTTCTGTGAAGCCTCCTCCGTGATGTGGAGAAGGATTTCCAGATTTTTCCCTCCCCAGTTCTTTTCCTCTCCGACCGTAATCTCCAAAATATTTGCCTCCTCCATTTCCAGGCACACGGCCGATATCAGCCATTGGGTGTCCACCTCCGATGGCACATTTTTTATCATAACTTTGGTCACTCTCTGTCCTAGATAACTCGGTATCATTACCAAGTCATCTGTGCGGAGAGAGAGTGTCGAAAATTGTTTAGCTAAATTTTCATCCAGAAACCTTACTTGCACCGTTCCAAATTTCCTTCCCCAGGTGACATGATTCTGATAAGGCCAAATTTTTCTAAGACAAACTTCAATTTTATCTGTGCTAACATTTTCTACACGTCTGGTTTTTGTGTTTACCAGTTTATAAATGATGCACTTTTTGTTTTTCATTTCTATAATATCTTTTGGGATGTTAATTCTGACATCATCTCCTTCTTTCGTAAGAAGGGATTTTGTGTCTTTTATTTGTTTTTGTGTGAATGTCACTGTTGTTCTTTTTTCCTTTAGAGCATTTGCGAAATTTGTTTTTGTTGTGCTGGCGGACATGTTCTTCTGGATATTTTTGTTTATGTTGGTGTATGTACTGCCTGGTTCAAAGGTGGTGGTAGTGGCAGCAGAGTTTGTTGAACAGGTGATGGTGTCATTGCTGACGGCCGATAACTTTACTTCCTTGTTGTTGCTGTTGTTGTTGTTGTTGTCGTTGTTGCTGTTGTTGTTGTTGTTGTTGTCGTTGGTGGTGGTGATGATGGCGTCAGCAGCAGTGGTGCTTACGTCAGAGACATCTGTGACGGTTTTCACGCATGGTTTTGTAACCTTGGTTACAGTTTTGTTTTTGTTGTTGGTGTTGGTGGTGGTGGTGGTCGTGGTGGTGGTGAGAGGGCTGTTAGTAGCTGTACTCACAGTCTTTGTGACGTTTATAGCAACTGCGTTCCTGTCACTGCATGAGCACGCGCTATTCTGTTCTTTTTTCTCTTCTGGCATCTGAAGCCTCGGGAAATGCTTGTCAAAAGAACAAGACAAGCGTTCCAAAATTATGTTTCTCGACATTTTTCAAATGTCAAGAAGGAAATTTTTGTATTTTGCTAGGGCCGAAACTGCCCCTGGGGGTCAATTCCTGCCCTTGAAAATACACACAAATGAAGCCTAGGTGCTTCGCAACAAAATTATTTAAAAATTCCAACAAAATGTGGACAGTAAAAGGTCAAATAAACGTTTACCTTCGCAGCCGATGTGACAGCACGTCCGTGAGAAGAGATAGATAGATAGATAGATAGATAGATAGATAGATAGATAGATAGATAGATAGGTTTCTTTATTAGCCACACAGGGCTCAACACAGAGGGGACAAAATACAAATGTAGAGTTTTTCTTTTCGAGGGGGTCGAAAACAAAGCAGAAAAAAAACAAAAGTGGGGACAACGATGAAAAAAAAAAAAAAAAAAAAAAAAAAAGAACATCGCAAAACGTTTGGGGTATTTACAAAAAATACGAAATAATACAAAAAATTCCCAATAAATGGGGAGGTTATCCGTGGAAAGAAAAACCTACGAAAAGACCACGGTAACCTCGGTCTTTAGCGTCACAGTTTGTTAAATAAAATTTCTTTGTTTACAAAATTTTAAAACGTTTTATAGAATCATGGTCAAGGTGGCTTCGTCATTTATACGTGCCATTCTTGCTACATGTATCCATCTTTTTTCGAAACATTTGCTAGACAACACTTGCCTCTCTACTCTCACCTTCCTTTTCAAGTGATACTTGAAAAAGTTGATGAGAGATTGACCAGAGAGGAAAGTATTTGTCTCTAATCCTTTCAGACGCGTCCACCAGATGCATTCTTTGGCCATAGCCACAAGTACGATAAATACAGCTCTTCCTTCCCGTTTAAAGGAAGGAGGCGTGACGATATTGACGATAGACTCGGTTGATAAACCGACTCGTCCCACACGCGACAGCAGTCGTTCGACATAAGCCCACAGCTCCGAAATGGTTGGACACTGCACGAGTGCGTGCAGAACGGTTTCATCGCTCTGACCGCATCTCGGGCAGGTCGGCCCCACATTTCGCGAGCCGTGTCTATAGAGCTTATCCCGAACGGGTAGCGCCTCTCGGTAACACTGCCAGGCCAGGGATCTCTGGAAGTTGTCCATAGGTCCCGGCCCGAAAGTCGTCCTGAACAGGCGGGTCAGGTATTCCTCGTCGACGCCCAGGTTCGCCCCGAGATCGTCGTCGTACCTGCCCTCCACTAATCCCCTATAGAATGACTTCGTTGTGATGCAGCCGCTCAAGGTCGACCCGGGACGGCAAAGTTGTTGCAGAGCAACGCGACACTCACGGTGCCATTCGCCATTCCTCGGCCTCTTTTTGATCCACGACTGCAGCTCGGTCATGGAGACGAGCTGCGGGAAAGCGCGTCGCACAAACGGCGACCACACCTGCTCACCGTCGTCTACGTAGAGCCGGAGATGTCGCAGTCTCAGCGCATGTCTGCGCATCATCAACCACGGCATGCCCAGCCCTCCTTTCAGCGGGTGTTGGCAACACACGGATCGCCTCACCATCGGAACGCTTCCTTTCCACAAAAAGCGGAAGAGGATGCGCTCCATTTCGGTGATGGCGCGATCGGGACAAGGCACGACGGTCAGGCGGTATTCGATGACGGACGCGATGTACGCGTTCGCCACCTCCGCCCGACCTTTTAGGGACAGCTTCCTCTCGGACCATTGCCGGCAGAGAGTGGCCACCCTACTCGTTATCTCGTCCCAGTTCTTCTCCGTTTGCAGGTCCGGACCGAACCAGACTCCGAGCAACTTGACCGGACCGTCCGTCCAGCGTCCCACTACTGAGGCGCTGCCGGACGGTATGGGCTTGCTTCTCCAGGTGCCGAGCAGCAAACCCACCGACTTATCCCGGTTGATTTTCGCTCCCGTCACCGCTTCGTAGTCTTTCAGCGTCTCGCCGACAAGCTCGATGTGCTCGTGGCTAGACGCTATGACGGTGACGTCGTCCGCGTATGCCGACACGCTCGTCCCGCACCCCAGTTCTCGCGGGATGCCCCTCAGCGTCGCCAGCTTCCGCAGTAGTGGCTCGAGAGTCAATACGTACAGGAGCGGCGACAGGGGGCATCCCTGACGAACCGAACGTGCAATGTCGAAGGGTCCCGATAGACGTCCATTGACGCGAACAACCGAACGGATGCCTGTGTACAAGGCAGCCATCCAGCCGCGGAAAACGGGACCGAAGCCGGCCGCTTCGAGGACGGCCTCCAAATATCGATGGTCTACCCTATCGAAAGCTTTGGATTGATCCAAATTGATCAGGGCCCCACCCATGCCAGGTTCCTTAACTACCCTCTCTATGATGTAGCGCATCAGATGGAGGTTGTCATGGATGCTCCGGCCCGGCACGGCGCACGTCTGCTCCGTGCCGACCAGTTTCTCGATGACAAGCGCCAACCGCTTGGCTAACACCTTGGCCAAAATTTTCATGTCTGCATTGAGCAGAGTGATGGGCCTAAAGTTATCTATGGCGTCCCCCTTGTTTGGATCTTTCTTCAGCAGCGTTACCGCTCCTCGGCTCACAAAACCGGGAATGCTCCCGTTCTGCTGCCAGTTGCAGTACACGACCGCCAAGACTTCTCCAAACAAGTCTGGCATACAGTTGTAAAGCTCGTAGGGCAGACCATCCAAACCCGGAGATTTGTCCGTCGAGCAACCCGCCATCGCGTCCCTCACCTCCTCCGCCGTGATGACCCCTTCGCAGCACTCCGCCTCTCTTGCCGAGAGTCGTGGCAAGCTGTGCAGGTAGGCACTAAAGTCCACCCTGCCTTCTCGCTCGCCACTCCTCCCGAACAGTCGGGAAAAATGCCGCTGAAACGCCTCGCACATCTTGCTCGGCTCGAGCAATTCGCGCCCCTGTTCGTCTACCAGAGACCGGATGGTGGCTCTGTTACCCCGCTGCGCCTCCGCCACCCGGGCCTCTCGTGCGCCTCCAACACCTTCATTCCTCAGAGCACGCATCCTTGCCCTGACAGCACACCCTTCGTGTTTAGCATTGAAGTGTTGGTCGAGGGCCAACCTCGCTGCTAAAACGTCGGATGCGATGCCACTTCGCAATGCCTCTTCTAACTTTATCACTAGCTCCCCCTCTTCTCTGTTCCTCTCTACAGCTAGTGCCCTGCTATACCTTATTGCTTCCGCCCTTACTGCTCTCTTGAGGGCAAACCACCATTTGTTGTTGACGATGGCTCCCGTCAAAGCCCTCTTTACTAACGTGCTAATCCGGTCTCTGAAAACCTGTCTCGACGGGAAAGACGCGTTTAGTTTCCAGTAACCGGGACCCTGCCTATGTGCCTTATCTATGTCTAGCGTACACGTCACAAGTTTGTGATCCGTGTAGCTGACTATGTGGAACTGTGGGCATCCTAAACTATCTCTATCTCTTGTCCTACACACTATCCTATCTAGATACGATCTCGACGACCCAATGCGGTTGCTCCAAGTCCACGTTGGCACATTTGGGTGGTCGAGTCGGTACCTGTCAGACAACTGGAAGCGTCTGAGCAGGTCTATGAGGCCTTTGCATCCCCTTCTAGTTTTGTCACTCCCCACGTAGTCTAGATGCGTGTCCAAGGTAGCATTCCAATCCCCCACTAAAAGTAAGGGACGAGACGTTCCCAGGAATACTTCTAGACGTCGAAAGAAGTCTGACCGACCTGTTAAAGGAGGCACATAAACTGCCAGCAACCGAAAAGCGCCTCCATCGCTGCCGTCCACATCTAGGACAACCAGTCTACCCTCCGGGTCCGTAAATATCGTCTTTACTTGGAGATCCAGACTCTTGCGAAAAAGAACCGCCGTGCCACTACCGCCCATCCTCGGCAGACAGGGAGAAAAATAAATGTTAAACTGTCCGCCAAACATGGACTTTAGGGCCCGCGGTTCATGGAGTCTGGTCTCACTAATGGCTATGATATCCAAATTGTGTGACTTGATGTCATTTAAGAGGTACCCTTGTTTCCAAGGGGACCCTAAGCCACGCACATTCACACAACCAATCTTCACCATGATTCTATTTATACGTGTGCTTTAAAGCACAAAACAAAAGAACAGAGTGTTACTTGCCGTTAGAAAGTTTTGTTTCCTCCTTGGATTTTTCACCAAGGAGGCTATTGTACAATTTCTTGCACAAATATTTCTGGAATCCCCCTACCGAGTTGGGGTAGAGGGATTTTATTGTGTTGTGTAATGCTGGTGTTACATGAATAATTTTAATGTGTTTTGGCGGTGTTGTACGTGGGTGGTTGTTGGTTTTGATATCGTTATTTGTGATGTTTGTTTTAGAGTTGATGTAATTCATCAACTCTGTGTTTGTACTGTCTATTGCTGTTAGCATTGTTTTTTTTATATTACTATTGGTGTTAGTAGTATTTTCGGGAGATGTGAATCTCCCTGCTTTGTTTGTGTTTGCATTTTGTTTTGTTTTCTTCTTACTGCGCTTCCTCTTTCCTTTCGTAGCTATTTTCCACTCCTCCCCACTCTCTTCATCGGATGATGGGAGATCTGAGGAGTCAGAAAGAGGTAACGGCAAATTTTGTGCGTCTGTGTGTGTTTCTGTGAATGTTTGTGTTGCTGTTTTTATTGATGTTGGCTCCTTGTTATTTATGTGTGGTGTATGTGATATGGGGGAGGGAGAGGCAGTCTTGGAATTTTCTTTTTTTTCTTCTGTTTTTGCAGTTTCTGTTGTCTTTTCTGTTGTGGTTATTGCTGATATTTCTGTTGTTGTTTTTTGCGTTGCTGGTGGTGTTGGTAGTAAAGTTTTTCTGTTGGGGGTATTTGGTAGTTGCTTCTGTTGTTGTTGTTGTTGTTGTTGTTGTTTTTGTTTAGCGGCCAGAGGGCAGTCCTTTTTCAGATGTGCTTCGCTGTTGCATAGGTAACAGCGAGGTCGCCTGCCCTCTACCACCACATACAGCTTGTGGTCCTCTGCCAATCTAATGTTTGGAGGAATTTTCTGTGAAGCCTCCTCCGTGATGTAGAGAAGGATTTCCAGATTTTTCCCTCCCCAGTTCTTTTCCTCTCCGACCGTAATCTCCAAAATATTTGCCTCCTCCATTTCCAGGCACACGGCCGATATCAGCCATTGGGTGTCCACCTCCGATGGCACATTTTTTATCATAACTTTGGTCACTCTCTGTCCTAGATAACTCGGTATCATTACCAAGTCATCTGTGCGGAGAGAGAGTGTCGAAAATTGTTTAGCTAAATTTTCATCCAGAAACCTTACTTGCACCGTTCCAAATTTCCTTCCCCAGGTGACATGATTCTGATAAGGCCAAATTTTTCTAAGACAAACTTCAATTTTATCTGTGCTAACATTTTCTACACGTCTGGTTTTTGTGTTTACCAGTTTATAAATGATGCACTTTTTGTTTTTCATTTCTATAATATCTTTTGGGATGTTTATTCTGACATCATCTCCTTCTTTCGTAAGAAGGGATTTTGTGTCTTTTATTTGTTTTTGTGTGAATGTCACTGTTGTTCTTTTTTCCTTTAGAGCATTTGCGAAATTTGTTTTTGTTGTGCTGGCGGACATGTTCTTCTGGATATTTTTGTTTATGTTGGTGTATGTACTGCCTGGTTCAAAGGTGGTGGTAGTGGCAGCAGAGTTTGTTGAACAGGTGATGGTGTCATTGCTGACGGCCGATAACTTTACTTCCTTGTTGTTGCTGTTGTTGTTGTTGTTGTCGTTGTTGCTGTTGTTGTTGTTGTTGTTGTCGTTGGTGGTGGTGATGATGGCGTCAGCAGCAGTGGTGCTTACGTCAGAGACATCTGTGACGGTTTTCACGCATGGTTTTGTAACCTTGGTTACAGTTTTGTTTTTGTTGTTGGTGTTGGTGGTGGTGGTGGTCGTGGTGGTGGTGAGAGGGCTGTTAGTAGCTGTACTCACAGTCTTTGTGACGTTTATAGCAACTGCGTTCCTGTCACTGCATGAGCACGCGCTATTCTGTTCTTTTTTCTCTTCTGGCATCTGAAGCCTCGGGAAATGCTTGTCAAAAGAACAAGACAAGCGTTCCAAAATTATGTTTCTCGACATTTTTCAAATGTCAAGAAGGAAATTTTTGTATTTTGCTAGGGCCGAAACTGCCCCTGGGGGTCAATTCCTGCCCTTGAAAATACACACAAATGAAGCCTAGGTGCTTCGCAACAAAATTATTTAAAAATCCCAACAAAATGTGGACAGTAAATGGTCAAATAAACGTTTACCTTCGCAGCCGATGTGACAGCACGTCCGTGAGAAGAGATAGATAGATAGATAGATAGATAGATAGATAGATAGATAGATAGATAGATAGATAGATAGATAGATAGATACAGGGTCAAAGAAAATCTATTAGCCTTAATATAATCTAGTTGACTATGGACATCAGTTAAAATCAATTGAGGACACCCTCTCACCCAATCTCTCCCTCTCTCTCTTTCTCACTCTCTCTCTATCTATCTATCTATTTTTTAATTATGGATACTTTTGAAATATATAAAGCAATTCATGTGTCAAATGGTATCTACAACGAAAACACGAAAGATACGTCTCCACTAATATAGCTGCAAGCTTCCTGGCATTATTTCGTAAGAATCAATATATAGCATAGACTCTTTAGTTCCTGGAAGTTTAGCTATAGATGTTTAGATAATATCGTTTCCAAAGTAGCAAGCTACAACAGAAGCAAGCACGCATCGACAGTCATCACCAACACTCAAGACTTAACTGCCAAATGCCCGGAGAGAGGATCCTACTCTCAAAGGTTTTAGTCAGTAAAGCCACCCTCCCACCATCCAATGGCATCATGCGGCACTGTATGAATATGTCAGCCAATGCGTCTAAGAGATGATTCTCACAAAACATGCTATCGTTCAATTTTAGGGACAGAGAAAACGCCACCGCTTTATTCTTCTTTATCAGGTGACCTTGAGACCATCGAAGTATCCCATGAAGCGTCTTTGACAAGACCCCATTTTACTTATTTGGAGCCCGTAATAGGAAGGACATTTACTGCAATATTTCTCCTAAGGTAACATCTCTCATAGACTTGCTATCTTAAAAACAATAGATACCAGAGACGAAAAATTGTAATTGGTATGTATTGCAGTAGGCAACAAGAGCGACAGATGCATTTCGGTCTTTCAAAGACTTTTCAATGGTGCATACTGGCAGCCAGCCGCATGCTCGGACAAGAATTCGTCGCCTTTACTTATCAACAGTTTGTATACATTAACTACGCTACATAGATAACCTATAGCAGATTTTTAATCAGCCCGGTGGCTGTTTGTAACATCGACAACTCCTTTATTCGATATTTGTTTCTTAATCGGAGGCAACGATTTCCCACCCAAGCATGTGACTAGCTGCAGTACCCTCATTGAACAGGCCCCAAAAAACCGAAACGTGTCTGGCATTCACACTGGCCGCTGCTGGACCGGATTTTCCTCTCATTCTCTCTCTCTCTCTCTCTCTCTCTCTCTCTCTCTCTCTCTCTCTCTCTCTCTCTCTCTCTCTCTATCTCTCTATTTATCTATCTGATAGTTATTGTGTTTTCAACCTAGCAAGTCCATAGGAGATGTTATCTCGAGGACGAACACTACAGTAACTGGTCGATCGACAGGGCGTATACGTTAAATATGGTAAATAGATGGATGTTCTTATGAAAATTTCGTCTCAACTGAGTATACTGGAAATATATACATATATGTGGGGGGGGGGTGCGTGCGTGCGTGCGTGCGTGCGTGCGTGCGTATATACATGAGTGGCTGTGTGGTAAGTACCTTGCTTACCAACCACATGTCTCCGGGTCCAGTCCCACTGCGTAGTACTTTGGGCATGTGTCTTCTATTATAGCTGACCAAAGCCTTTTGAGTGGATTTTGTAGACGGAAACTGAAAGAAGCCCGTCGTATATATATATATATATATATATATATATATATACATACATATATGTGTGTGTATGTATGTATGTATGTATAAATTTGTTGTCTGTGTTTGTTCCCCACCCTGCAACATCGCTGGACAACGGATGCTGGTGTGTTTTCGTCCCCGTAACTTAGCAGTTCCACAAAAGAGACCGATAGAATAAGTACTAGTTTTACAAAGTGTAAGTCCTAGGATCGATTTGCTTGACTAAAAAGTGGTGCTACAATATGGCCGCAGTCAAATGAATGAAAAAAGTAAAAGAATAAAAGAATACATATATATTGTTTGCTGTTCAGGCTTGTGCGTATGTTTATGTACAATTATATACTATGTAGAGTTTACGAAAATGCCATACATATCAATCAAATATGATCCAAGAAATATCTACAGTTTAATCATATTCTATTTATTTACTGTATATTGTTATTATATTGAAGTATATTGCCACTTAAGTGTGGCTGACCCCTAGGGGTGGATGTTACTGTTGCTTTTAGCCCCAGGAGGACATCTCCTCCAGCTGGCTTATCGACACACTACTGTGTCCTGGGGCTAAAAGCAACAGTAACATCCACCCCTAGGGGTCAGCCACACTTAAGTGGCAATATACTTCACTTTATCGTGCAGTTACTGTTAATACTTCATTTAGAGAATTAACATTGTTATTATATTGTTATTTATTATATTATATTGTTATTTATCTATATATTTCATAATTTTAAATGACATAGAGGATACAAATACGACACAGCATGAACCTAAATCGATCAGGTGTACGTATATACATACATACATGTTGACTGTAAACTTATGTTCGAGTATTGCCATCGCCTGATTGGAAGTCCCACACATGCGAAGGCTTCGACCAGCCATTTTTGTAATCGGTCTTATTTTTGTTTTCAAGCAATGCCTGTCCACGAAGATTTTTTATAGTAGGGGTAGGATTTGCACAAATCTAAACCCACTCTCTGAATATGGACAACGTAAACTCGAAATGAAGAACTAGTCTACATCTTCGAATATTGTCAGTGTCGCAGGTTTTCTCTCAGAGTTTCCCTCTCCTAGAGAGATGTTGTGACAACAAAAATGAGGATCTTCTCCCTCCCAGTGGGCCAACCGCTCGCTTGGACACCAACCCAGGTATTTCCAAGTCCCCGCGAATACATACATGCATGCATACATACACGTGTACACTTGCTGGATGGACGTTGACTGCTCTTGAGCTCTTCCGCCCTTCGACAAGTTTTGTTTTTCGTCCTGCAGGGTTCGCAACAATCACCCTCCTCACTAAGCAAGCTTGATGGGGTTGCCTGTTTAGTCGCCTACGACGCGACCATGCAACAGGTTGTACTGAGTTACATGTTACCAGTAGCGTCCAAGAGCGACTTGACATACATACATACATACATACATACATACATACATGCATACATACATACATACATACATACATACATGCATACATACATATATACATCTATGCTTGTTTGTTTGTTTTTTTGTCAGGCAATTTTACATTTAAAGTGAAGGATTACTCAATACTTTGTGTATAATACATATTTATTATTCTTTATATACGTATACACACGTAAAGGCGCGTGGCTTAGTGGTTCGAGCATTCGGCTCGTAATATTAAGGTCGTGTGTTCGATTCTCGGCGACGCGTTGTGTCTTTGAGCAAGACACTTTATTTCACGTTGCTCCAGTCCGCTCAACTGACAAAAATTAGTTGTACCTGTATTTCAAAGGGCCGGCCTTGTCTCACTTTGTATCACGCTGAATATCCCTGAGAACTACGCTAAGGGTGTACATGTCTGTGGAGTTCTCAGCCACTTGCACGTTAATGTCACGAGCAAGCTATTCCATTATTCGTATCAGCTGGGACCCTCGTCGTCATAACCGACGGAGTGCTCCTATTTATATTAAATATGTATGTACATGTATCATATCTAGATACATGTGTGCGTGTGTGTGTGTGTGTGTGTGTGTGTGTGTGTGTGTGTGTGTGTGTGTATTATTACACTTTATATCATTATTGTTTCGCCCCACTTTTTTCCGCCTGTACAAATCGAATAATTATCAACAATATAAAGAACTATTATTTAATTGACTCAGCGGACAATCCCTGTAAAGGACTTCAAATATTTGTTTTCTCTCTCTCTCTATGTTCGAACCCTGTTATCTTTCATTTCTCCAGTACCGCACACACCAGCTACACTGTTCTACTTGATTACCCCGCTAGAAATAGCAACTAAATCGCCTTTATAATACACCTAACCGACTTAAACATATATTACATAATGATGTGCTTCATATCCAAAAATAAAATTGGCGGTGGCTAGTACACTTGGAGTTGAACAACAATTTCCATAATAAATTATGCATTTATTCTGCCTACAATCATTATGTTCTCTAATGTTGCAACTCTAACGTGTGTACTGTGCTTTCGGTGGTCAGCGTTGGGCTATGATTGATGAATTGTCTGACGGAACCAATATTCTACAATGGACTGATCAAAACATTTAACAAGATGTCTATGAATTGATTACTACGTTACAATCGGTTGGAAGAATATAATGTCTTTGTGCATGTAAGACTGAAGTTCAAAGCAATATTGTAATGAAAACATTGTGTTGAACACTGCGAGAGAGATACATTACCTTCGACAGAAAATTATGTGTTGTAAAATAGAAAATTATATATGTTGCAAAATAGCCTGAATAAATGCAATTAATGTTTTGTTTATTAGCTTTAAATTCCGAAATAAATTTATTATTCTATAGACAAGTGAATATTTTGTTGTACTATTTAGAACTGTCTACCCCAAGCTATACTAGATGTCAGCTCAACCAGGTGAATGAAACTTCTTATACTAATAATCAAACGATGTTAACCTCTAAGCGAGTTTCTCTAGCTATCTCTTGATAGTTCTCGACATGAAGCTGAACAGATGCAATTTCCATTTTTGATCAATAAATTTCTGGAGGATTTGCAAGAGTCAGATTTAGTAACCCTTCTTTGCCGAACATATACGAAAAAAAAAAAAAGAAATTTAAATGAAACAGATGTTTGAATGGGTCTAATATAATTTCTCGTAAAAAATTCGAGTATTCATTTTCTATTTTGCATTTATTTTTTTTTTTTGCTATGAATTGCAGTGTAAAACTCTTGTAAAAAATTTTATTTATTGATGGAACCATATTTTCTTATTGCTGTTTATATTTCTATCATTAGTTCCTTTTGTATATTCAGCAAACTCGATGCATCCAAATTTAATATGGATATAACTTCCAGTACCGTTTACGCATGAAACCAAAATTTCGCTACCATTAGAATCTTGCTTAATGGTTGCCATAGATCGTCAGGAATATAAAACAACAAAAACAACAAACTCTAAAACAAATCACAGTTTATTTATTTTAGGGCTTGCATACCTCGCTTTCACATCGTTACGATTCTGTGTGTGTGTGTGTGTGTGTGTGTGTGTGTGTGTGTGTGTGTGTGTGTGTGTAGGTATGTATCTTTGCACGTGTATGTATATATATATATATATATATATATATATATATATATATATAATTGTATGAATGTATGTATGCATGTATGTGTGTATGTGTGTGTATGTATATATATATTGCAGCATCTTTCAACTTCACCAGTTTCTTTCTTACTCATATTTTCCCATCTTTCAAATTTCCTTCTTTTTTTCATTCTACCCCTCAATACCTCTTACTTTCATTTATTCCTTTATTCGTTTATCTTTTTGTATTTATCTTTCTTACTTTTCTTCTCGCCCTATCTTTTTCTTTCTCTCATTCTTTCCTTCTCTTTTTACCTTTATATATAAATTATTTCGTTCTTGTTAGTCTTTTATCTATTTTCTTGTTTTTTTTTTCTTTTTCGTTTCTATTTCTTTCTTTCTCTCTTTCTCGTACGCCTTCCTCCTTTTTTTCCTTCTTTATTTCCATTCTCTCTCCTCTTTATTCTTTCTCTCCTTCTATTATCTTCTTTTCTTTTCACATTTTTTAAAAGAAAAAACTCTAGATTGTATAATATTTTACTTCGGCCAAGTTAATACTCTACTTTGTGGGTATTACATTCTCCATAGAACCAGTCAACGAAAAAGCATATACAGAAAGAAATAAAATACGAAACATAAAACTGCCTTGGTGATGCTAGTTTTATGACAGCAGTGTTTTGTGGCAGATTAACTCGATATTCATTGGAGAAGTTTTCTCCTTGCTGCCTTTTAATTATCTCATGCGCCATATTTTTTTTTTTAATTCCAGGATTCCATGTTCTTAATGTGCTCCACGTTTCAAAGTATTTTATGTTTTACTTAGTTTTGTTGGAGATGGTATTATTTTTTTCTCCTTCGCCCTATCTGTACATGAGACACAGCAAATGATAATTACTCTTATAATGGTGACTGGTATTCGTCAGAAATTTTCGACTTCTGTTTGAAGATTGACGTTGGAATATACTGAGGAAAAAAAAAAAGATATCCATATCAGTAATCATACTTCCCAATCAAATTCTGATAGTACATATAAGCCTATATTTGGCAGTATCATTTCTTGTTTTATTTTAATCAGAGAAAGCAACCATTGCTTCTCAGAAGAAAAAGAAACGCTAAAAAGGAAAAAAAAAAAGAAGAATGTTGATCGCCACGAAAGCAAACATTGAGACCGAATGTCTCAATGTGGGAGAATATGGGAGGAAGAATAAATATAATTTGAGAGCGAAAATCACTAGAAAAGAAGCCAATATATTTAACTAAAGAATATTATTTCGTTTGACAACTGACGTTAATGTCATATATTCATACATTACTAATCCAAGGGATTTGGGCAGTTGTAGAGGTTATTAAGACATTTTCTCACGGTACACGTTTACTGACTATAAGCAGGAAAATTGCAATTTAGATGCACAAGTACACGCACATAAACATTTTCATACACACACGCAGCATCATAGACACACATGCACGGACGTGCATATGCAATATACAGAAGCATGTGGGCGTAGAGAAAGTGTATATAAATAAGCTCAAAATAAATAGGAGAGAAGAATACATGGACAGTTACATAGAGAAAACGAGGGGAAAGGTAAACAGAAAGACGTAGATAGATAGATAGATAGATAGATAGATAGATAGATAGATAGATAGATAGACAGACAGATAGATAGATAGATAGATAGATAGATAGATAGATAGATAGATAGATAGATAGATAGATAGGTAAAACTTAGGGGACATAAAATGAGAGTAGGATTTGTAAAGCCAGAATTTCAATTTGCTTTATGACCCTCATGAATATATATATATATATGTATGCATGTATCTATGTATGTATTATATATATATATGTGTGTGTGTGTGGTGTGTGTATTATTTATATATATATATATATATATATATATATATATATATATATATATATATATATATATATATATATATATATATATATATACGTATGTGTATTATATTGATATATATATCTATTTTATATATATATATATATATATATATATATATATATATATATATATATATATATATATATATATATATACATATATATATATAATATATAATATATATATATATATATATATATATATATATATATACATGCATATATATATATATATATATATATATATATATATATATATACATAAACACATAGATACATGTTCACAATCATTTATGTTTGCATATATATATATATATATATATACATATATATATATATATGCATATATATACATATATATATATGCACATATATATATATGCATACACATATATATACACACGTGTATGTATATATATATATATATATATATATATATATATATATATATATATATATATATATATATATATATATATGAGTGTGTGTATGTATATGTGCATGTACGTATTTATGAATGTGTAATGAGTGCAGCACAATTGGATCATTGATAAAGTCGCAGGTGTGCAATGAATCTTTTTAGCATTTTATAGTGCAGAATAATACCATTAAGAAATAAAACAAAAGCGGACGCAGCGCTATATGTGTGTTTTTAAACGCTGAACATGACTCATGTGCCATGTTATTTTTTCTCCAGTTCCAACAAATGGAGTTCGTTCGATTTAACTCACTTGTCAAGCAAGAAAACTCTGGAATACAAACATAAATACATACATGCCTACAAACACACACACACACATATATATATATATATATATATATATATATATATATATATATATATATATATGTGTGTGTGTGTGTGTGTGTGTGTGTGTGTGTGTGTGTGTGTGTGTGTGTGTGTGTGTGTATCTGCATGTGTGTGTGTTTGTGTGTAAATATGCATTGTATTTATTTATTTGTGGTACCGAACTATAAATGCCCTCAATAAAGACTTGTGCTTGAAGAATATAAAGTCTTTATAGATGTCATGTGTAAAGGCAATCAGGTTTACACTTGAAGTCAAAATTCTGAGCAATCCAAACATTTTCTGCGTGTATAGATATATTCATGTTCAAGAACTATTGATTTAAATGCTGAATTTTGGCTCTGTATTATTGCCTTGTCTATTTACCTGCAGTAAACATACACAAAATAGTCACATTGCGCAGCAATACACCGGTCCTGGTGTTCCTACCATTTTTGGAATCCGGCCTGGAAGTTGGTTTCCTTAAGCAAATCGCGGACCTTCTGCGATTCGTTCTGGATCTTGACAACGACGTTAAAACAGCGATCTTTGAGCTGCTTTTCATCTTGGGGAAGAGCCGGAAGTCCACAGGTGTTAAACCTGGTGGATAGGGCGAGTGCAGAAGTGATGCCATGTTGTTTTTGATGAGAAACTCACGAGTAAGGAAATCTCGGTGAAGAATCTAATTCTTCGCATTCCACAGACCCGGTCTCTTTTGCCGAATGTCTTCCCCCTCAAATGCTGCAAAACGTCGCAGTAGAACTGTCGATTGACGATCTGGCCCGGGAAGACGAATTCTCGATTCACAATAACACATTTACAGGAGTGACCACTGGTGACAGGTCCTCCATATTGCTAATCATCTTCCAGGGGCGTTCTTTCGCTTTTTGGACCGTGCCACTCGAAGCGTTGCATACGATCCATTGCTTCATCACCGTAAACTTACCAAAGAATGCTCAATGTCTCTTTAGCTGATTTCCTGAGCAAAATTTCACATTGGCTCTTTGTTCCAACTTCTTGTCCATGACAAAATCGCAGACTTCAGCATACACGTGATCACAAAAACACAAATTTCACAACTTGTTAAGTATGCACAGCGATGTCACTCAACACATTGCCTAATATATACAAATACCTCCTTCTCTCCTTCTCTTGCACTCTCCTATCTAAGAAAGAACTTTTTTCTTCACCCATTCTCTGCGTGTATATCGTTGGTGATTTCTTTTCTTCTCTGTCTCCCCTTCGTTGGATTTTTTCTATATTTCTAATGAAGAGCTCCGCTCGAAACGTGAAATCCTCTTTCTTTTCTTTCCTTTCCTGAGCGTCCAATAACACAGTACTTGTACCACGTGCTCGCGTTGTTATTTTTTCTTCCTTGATCTTGTTTGGATTGATTTTATATATATATATATATATATATATATATATATATATATATATATATTCAATCATATTCAATGCATGTATTCACATAAGTAATACGCACATATTTTGATAAATGTTACTGTTGGTGATAATAGAAATACTAAAGTCGGGTTGCATTATTTGAAGATGTATCATCTATCTTTGCATATACATAATATACTGGTCGTCAGATTTTTTTTATGCATATCAGATTTCTCTCTCTCTCTCTCTCTCTCTCTCTCTCTCTCTCTCTCTCTCTCTCTCTCTCTTACATACACACACGCATGCATACAGAAAGACACTCACATACATGTTATATATAGACACGCATTCAAGCACACTCGCGTACATTCACTTACACATGCACATTGCATGAGAAGAAACGATTTATAAAGGGGATATGACGATCAAACTCTTGGTAAAGTTTGTGACATAGCGAATAAAGTGAATATCGAAAGCTAATGAACTGGATATAAATATGATCTTCAGTTCACAAAGAATTGCAGCAGCATTGTGATGCCAGGTAATCGAACTTGCGATTATACTCGAGATACTTTCATCGAATTGTTCCTTTTTTTTATAGTCAATATACCACTTATTATCACTTCATTGAAATAATCCATGATAAAAGACAACTTTCAACTTACTGTTACGGTTCAGTAAACAGGTAGCTTTTTACATCGCAACATCCATTTTATAGAATCTGGAAAAAAGTATATGGTACAATCGTTTTGTTTAGATGCGAAAATTCTCACACTTAAGAAAAATGGTAAGAAATTGCGATCAGGTAAACTGAGCAGCAAAAATTTGATTCAATAAACCAAAAAAAAAAAAACGAATCAAGATCACAGAAGCAAATTTGCGGATTTTCAAAAAACTACTTCGGTAGTTTATACAGATAACATCGAAGAATTCTTCCTCTAAGCGATGAAAAAGCCATCAATTTACTGAGTTGTTTTTCATTTTATTTTTTGTTGTTTTTTCTTAAGTTGGAAATCATTTCAACCATTTAAGTCTCGTCACTCAGTGAAATTGATTTGACTTCATGGTAAACAGAGTAGAAACATTTGGTTTTCTCTCTCTGCGTGTGTGTGTGTGTGTATGTGTATTATCGTGTGTGTGTGTGTTTTGTTGTTGTTTTTGTATATATTTTTCTTGTCCATACAAAAATGGAATGAAGAAGTTCTACTAATATACCTCAAAAGTGGCGGTAATTCTTATAACTCATTCGGACAGCATTGAAGAAGACAAAGAAGAAGAAAAAGAAGGAAGCGGAGAAAACGATGAATTATGAATCATGATGGATATATTGGTGATGAGGATGAGGGGGATGACGAAGAGTTGGCAAAATTGTTAGAATACCTGACAAATTGCTTTGCAGTATTGTTCTAACTCTTAAGAATTCGAGTTCAAATCCCACCGCGATTGATTTTTGTCTTTCATTCTTTTAGGGTCCATAAAATAAAGTAACAGTCAAGTACTGGGGTCATTATTAATGATAATTCATTCACTTAAGACTTATCATTGTCCTTATTTTATCGATCTCGGAGGAATGAAAGTTAAAGTTGACCACTGTGGAATCTGAATTGAGAACGTTAAGAAACGTGACAAATACCACAAGGCACTTTGCGGATCCTCGCTTATTGTTCTTGACTCTTTATGTTTAGTGTTCAAAAACTGCCGAGGTTGACTTTGCCATGCATACTTTAGGGGTCGATGAAATAAGTACCTATTGAACATTGTGGTCAATGCAATTATAACGTATACAAAAATACATCGATACATGAAAATTCATACACACACACACACACACACATACTCACACAAGGAACACAATAGACACCCCTTCTCTCACTCTCTAACATTTTAAACTCTACACTAAAATGTATTTAAATAAGACTTCAACGAAAATTCTCCAGATATGTTCTTGACCACCAGACTGAAGATAGACTGTTTCTACTTTAATTTTTTATAAATTTTTACTAATAATTGATAAGATGAAATATATCGAAACCAGTAATATTAGTATTTTTAAATAATATAAGCTTTTATTAAATTCCCTCTTAAGCTGAAATGTCTTAGACTTCATTCTGTGTTATTTCCACATCCATCTTATATATATATATATATATATATATATATATATATATATATATATATATATATATATATATATATATATATATATATATATAATTATGTGTATTTCTTCTATCTTAATGAATAAAAATTCTTCTGATAGAATAAATGGGTTAATAGAAACCAATGTAGCAAAGAACACAAAATAACTGTGGTTTAGTTCCTGTTTTTAAGGCAAGAACTCCTTGAAATTTTGGGTATTTGAGTATATTTAAGAATTTAAGGATTGGAGAAAACGCATGTTATAATTGCATACTTTATTCCTACCTAATCGGTCATAATGTCTTACGTTTAAGATGATTCCCATGCTTTCCCTGATGAGAAGGTTACAATTTTAATATCAAAGATCCCTATGGATCACACAGGTTGTAATCCTTTGAAACATATGTAGGAATAAAGTATGCAATTATAACATGCGTTTTCTCCAATCCTTAAATTCTTAAATATATATATATATATATATATATATATATATATATATATATATATATATATATATATATATATATATATATATATATATATATATACCTTTTTAGTATTATTATCATATATATTATTATTATTATTCATATATATATATATATAGTTGCTACTATACAAAAGTGTCGTAAATCCAAAACGTCGTTTTTATTTTCAGAAAACGAAAATATAGCCTCACCATTCCTTAGCAAAACCGTTGTCCAACACTTTGACAATTTTTGATATATTGGCACCTGAAGCACCTGGAGATACGATAGTTTGACCAAAAAACCGGCTATTGCAAGCAAAAATAAATATTGAAAAAAAAACGCATTTGGTCATATTTGGACTTACGACAGTTTAACATAATAGCAACGTTATATATTTGACATTTTTATTAAGACTTGCTCATCTTTTCCTAGTAATCTTTAATCTTTTAATCTGGTTTTGTGACAATGCTAACAATAATTATGATAAATCCATTAGTCTAACCATTCGAGACTTTCCCGATGCCATTTTCAAAATTCACTATTTTAAATTAAAATTTACTACAGACGATTTTTTTTTCCAGTTATAAAATTTTTACCATGCACTTTTCGGTTTAACTTAGAACGCGTAGATTACATATCTTTACAAAAAAGATAACTCTGAAAATGACACAGTGTGACAAGGCTGACCCTTTGAATTACAGGTTACAGCAGAAACAGGAAGTAAGAGTGAGAGAAAGTTGTGGTGAAAGAGAACAGCAGGGTTCGCCGCCATCCCCTGCCGGAGCCTCGTGGAACTTTAGGTGTTTTCGCTCAATAAACACTCACAACACCCGGCCTGGGAATCGAAACCGCGATCCTATGACCACGAGTCCGCTGCTCTAACCACTGGGCCATTGCACCTCCAGAGTTTCATGGTATGTTGATATATACAAACATATCCTACTTATAAAATCTAAAACAAAAACGTTCAGCGAAACTTGTATAATTTCAAGCACCTATTTACTTATTTTTTACTCAAATCACATTGATTGAATATACAGAGAAATAACAGAACTGTAAATATGTTTAACCATTATATTTGCTTTGATACTGTGGGACTAAGTCCCACGCTCATGTGGCGTTTGTATATGTAACGCTAGCTTCTGAAGTTAAGTCTTCTAATTTGGCTGTGTCACGCTGAATATCCCCGAGAACTACGTGAAGGGTACACGTGTCTGTGGAGTGCTCAGCCACTTGCACGTTAATTTCACGAGCTGGCTGTTCCATTGATCGGATCAACTGGAACCCTCGACGTCATAAACGACGGAGTGCCAACAACAACAACCATGAAACTATAGAAGAATCGTGCAGCAAGGGGAGATAATTTCTAGATAATAAAATTAGAGGGATGCTTATTTCTTATGGTTTGTATAAAATATCTATGTATCTATTTCGAACATCTGAAACTGATAAATATCATAGAATGTCTTAACTTTTTAGTATTAATTAAAATCTTAGATTTAGATTTAGTGAAATACCCAAAAGATAATTATATAATATATTTATCTTCAGATAATAGTTATCTCTTATAGTATGATAACGTTTCATAAAAATATATACATATGTTTGAAGCCAAAACTGTAACAAGAAAAATATATATCTCGAATATGTTGACGTGAGCATTGCTGATTGGCTAAACAATTCGCTTCTCAACTACATGGTTTCAAGTTCAGACACACTACACGGAAATTTCGGTAAGTGTCTTCCACAAAAACTTGTGTGAGAATTTGGTAGATAAAGACCACGGAAAACAATCGCGCATGCGCGTGGTGTTTGTATTAGTTTATTTGCCTCTATATTTTATTTGCTTTCCTTGCCTGCCAGCGGGTGTTGGTTTGTTAATGTCTATTAGCGGTTCGGCAGATAGAAAACTATACATAAAACCTGATTTACGATACGTATATCTATCGAGATTTGATCGACTAAACACTTCAAGGGAATGCCCCAGCATGACCGCCGTCCAGTGTCTGAAACAAATATTAGAGCATACATATGTGCGTGTGAGCGTGTACGTATGTATGTATACGTATATGTGTATAAATAAATACATGTGTCGCCTTCTAACAATGGTCGTTAATACAAAGAAAATAACTTTGATCTTACAAGACGTGATTAGAAATTTGAATTTGAAATTGCGAAGAAAAAGATGTGAAGAGTTCACATATTTAATTTTTTTTATCTATTTCGAAAATCTTACAATGCTTGCCAGCATTTATACCATTGTAACACTGAGAGACTGTATTTCAAAATTAAAATCTGTGCTTTGTGAAAGACGCAATTAAAAACAAAGTTGAATGTTCCAGCTGTTGTTAAGGTGAGATTCAGCAATTTTCAAAACGGTACTCATTTTACTTCATACGTCAATTTTAAAATAATTAACAGTAAAAAACCATATACAACATACGCCATCACTAAAAGGTTGTATTTTAATTCATGCTAAAATTTAATATCTTCTGGTGAGTTAGCATCAATTAATTGTCATATGGTTTCGTTTTATATTATATCAATAAACAATATCATTTCTACCAGATTATTAATGCGTTCATTATAACAATTTACATGTCCATTTTACATACACACACACACACGCACACGCAAATATATATATATATATATATATATATATATATATATATATATATATATATATATATATATATATAAGATGTGATCTATTTCTAGCGCATTAATTGTCCACGTTAGTGGTCGACGTTATTTTTTAAAATGTACCTTAATCCTCTGAGATTGCAGATAATATTTCTGAATCTCTTTGATTCTTTAAATGTGCTGGCCCCCTGATAATTAATCGATATTAATTAATATATTAATATATGACTAATTACCAGATCTTATAATAATATTTACCCATTACTCATGTTCTCATACTGAATATATTCGACGCAGTAAATATTTTCTGCGGATATATTCCTGGAATTAGCGCGCCAAAACGAAGACTTTTGAATTTTACCATTAAGCTGTAATTAGCAGAACCATATGCACGCGCACCCATGGCGGTGGACAACTATGTATACGATTCTGATAATTGCTGTTACATTACAAATCAGGCTGATGAGGAATAGACAAATGGTAAGAATTTGTTAAATCCGAAACCTGGTTCCTGTTTAATAATGATTTTTTTAGGTGATTTTAAATGTCTTGCCCGCTCACGTTTTTGGTATGCTGCTATATTTCATGTTGAGAACTTTTTAGGTCTTAATAGACACAAGATGTGATCTATTTCTAGCGCATTAATTGTCCACGTTAGTGGTCGACGTTATTTTTTAAATTATATATATAGATAGATAGATAGATAGATAGATAGATAGATAGGTAGGTAGGTAGGTAGGTAGGTAGGTAGGTAGGTAGGTAGGGGGTAGGTAGGGGGTAGGTAGTGTATCACTGTAATGTTCTCGTGTAAAAAGAGGGGAGGACAGTTTAGGTTTAGCCGGGGAAAGAAAAGCCTACGGAAAAGACCACGGTAACCTTGGTCAATATTGTCATTGCAGAAACTATAACAGTAAGTGACTCTCTTTTGCATTTTTGTTTTTTGTCTGGATTTTTTTTACTCCTTTATAGTGTTATGCTCAAGGTGGCTCCGTCATTCACACGTGCCATCCTTGCTACATTCACCCATCTTTTTTTGAAGCATTCACTAGACAAGACTTCCCTTTCTACTCTCATCTTCCTCTTCAGATGATACTTGAAGAAGTTGATGAGAGATTGCCCAGAGAGGAAAGTCTTTGTCTCTAGACCTTTCAGACGCGTCCACCATACACATGCTTTCGCCATAGCCACAAGTACGATGAAAATAGCTCTTCCTTCCCGTTTAAAAGAAGGAGGCGCGACAATATTCACGATAGACTCGGCTGATAGACCGACTCGTCCCACACGCGATAGCAGTTGTTCGACGTAAGCCCACAGCTCGGAAATGGTGGGACACTGTACGAGTGCGTGCAGAACGGTTTCGTCGCTCCGCCCGCATCTCGGACAGGTCGGCCCCGTGTTTCTCGATCCATGCCTGTAGAGCTTATCCCGAACGGGTAGAGCTTATCCCGAACGGGTAGAGCTTCTCGATAGCACTGCCAGGCCAGGGATCTCTGGAAGTTGTCCATAGGTCCCGGCCCGAAGGTCGTCTTAAACAGGCGGGTCAAGTATTCCTCCACTAATCTACTATAGAATGCGTTAGTTGTGATGTAGTCGCTCAAGGTTGACCCGGGTTGTTGGAGTTGCCGGAGAGCAACGCGACACTCGCAGATAGATAGATAGATAGATAGATAGATAGATAGATAGATAGATAGATAGATAGATAGATATCGTGTAATGATATACAACTATCCTAGCCTCTCACCGACTCATCAATTATCGCAGATCCCGGATAGCACGGCACGCTCAAATGTGAGCCATGTTACACTTACCACGAACTGATCTCTGATGACACAGGCCGGCAACTAGTCAACGATTGTGCTTGTTATGATATTTTTCAGTTACTTTTTATTTTAACTGTTTATATGTTATTGAATTACACTCTAAATATAAATATTTTTCCAATCATGAAACAATATCGCTGTGTGTTTAAAAACTGTTTGAAAGTGTTATTTGTTTAAGTTAGTGGGAATGATTTGAAGACTCAGAACAAAACCTAATTCTAGGATGGAATTTATGAATACCTGATACATCGCTACGCAATATTCCAAATAATGAGATTTGTGGAAACGCGCATGGCGATTTATTAAATATATTAT
The DNA here is from genome assembly GCF_046866305.1 of Octopus bimaculoides. Taxonomy (NCBI): domain Eukaryota; kingdom Metazoa; phylum Mollusca; class Cephalopoda; order Octopoda; family Octopodidae; genus Octopus; species Octopus bimaculoides. The sequence goes on along the minus strand of NC_142928.1, from coordinate 11,255,778 downwards.
AAACTCCATCCTAGAATTATTGTTACTATTGTTATAATTATTATTGAGTGAGCGAGCAGTGCATGGCTTCAAAGTGATACTGGGGTAAAATATACGAATCCCATTATACCCATCATGACTACCCGTCTGATAAGGGGACACCAGGCACATGCATCACAACCATATGTGCGCGACATGGTGATCTCATATCAAGATAAACAACACATGAACTTGCATATGGGGCAAGTTAGAATTTTTTTCAGGTAGAGTTTAAGGATGATAAACAAAACACCCATCTTTCCAGAGGTGAATTATCCAAACCCCAAAGAGTTCCTCTCAACACGCACTACTTCTGCTCGTGATCAGAGATACACATATCGTCAGCCACCAAGGGACATGCTCAACTGGTTAAGGTCAAGCAACTGACAAGCAAATCTGTGGTATTGAACAAAATATTAGCTGTAGCCCATCTCTTATACCAAGACAAAATAATGTACATGATAACACTTCCAATCAGTTAAGATCAGAAGCCATGAGAGCCACTGCCTGGTACTGCATCCGGGCATTTTAGGTACTGCATCAGAACATTTTATTTGTTGTTATTATTATTATTATTATTATTATTATTATTATTATTATTATTATTATTATTATTTTTATTATTATTCCTTCGTAACACAGTGTAGGTAAAAATGCACCGGAGTCTTTAGTTATCTCCCAAGTCACAACAAGGACCTCAGACAGATAATACTTTCCTTAAGATGTGCGCTGTGCCCAATAAGGCTGCTTTTTGCGAGACATCAATATTGCATGGGATTTCCAGTTGCCTTAAGAAGTCTTGAAGTTTCAATAGGATTGACCCCAACGCTCCGATCACCACTGGTATCACTTTTACGTTACCCTCTTGCATTCCATACAGGCTGGCCATTTCGACTTTCATTTCGGAGTACTTAGTGATTTTTTCAGCCTCTTTACTCACAACATTCATGTCATTTGGTATGGCTGCATCAATGATCTGCCAGTATTTGTCTCTCTTATTCAATATGACAATATCCGGCTGACGGTGTTTGACTACACGATCTGTCTGAAAATCATAGTCCCAGCGTATCATTACTTTCCCATCCTCCTGCATAACTTTACTTGGTACATGCTCATACCAGTTCTCTGATACTTCACATTGGTATTTACAGCATAAAAGCCAATGAAGATACACACACATTTCATCGTGGTCCTTTATATTTTTTTATTTTTTTTTATTTTTTACTTTTTTACATTTTCCACAATCTTTCCACAATCTTTCCACAAAGTCTGTATTTCTGGGTGTCAGAAGTCTTATAGATGTTATATTTCACTGAATTGGTAGCGAAAGCTATTATAATTATTATTATTATTATTATTATCATTATTATCATTATTATTATTATTAATTATTATTCTTGTTGTTGTTATTATTATTATATAAATATATTTATATCTATATACATATATATGTATATAGGTATATATATATATATATATATATATATATATATATAGAGAGAGAGAGAGAGAGAGAGAGTGAGAGAGAGAAAATAGATCGATATACATTGTATATGTGTATATACAATAAACACGCACGTGCGCACACACGTATGTGAGTGAGTAAGAACAGAGCTTCATACATATCTACATGCACATTCATACATACACACACTCCCACGCAAATACACACAAACATACACACGCATATATATATATATATATATATATATATATATATATATATATATATATATATATATATATATATATATATATATATATATATATATATATATAAAATATATAGTTTTAGGGAAAATAACCAATTTTCAAGAACTCATCGATGAAAATCCACTATCACATATCGATGAGTTCTTGAAAATTGGTTATTTTCCCTAAAACTATATATTTTATATATACTTTATCTATAAGGCTCAATTTAATTTTAATTTTTTATAAATTGATTTTAATTGAGTTTTTTACCTGTAATTTTGGATTTTGTCCCTAATATTATAATATATATATATATATATATATATATATATATATATACACACGTATATGGGTGTGTAAGTACAGTCACATACATATCTAAAGGCACACTCATACATACACACACACTCACACAAATACACACAAACATACACACGCACACACACACACATATATATATATATACATGACATACATGTATGGGTGTGTATATTTATATATATTGCTAAACATACGCACCACACACATTACTGTATGGACACGATATAAAACAAAATCACTTTTACTTTCATCAAAAGAGGCCGTATAACCTCACTTAACTCCTATTTTGATACAAAAACTCTCCTAATTCATTTTAATTGCCTGTGTACCTACCTAAATGATAGCAGCCGTAAATTTGTTTAACCTTTCTCGTACAAGCAACCATGTACTTCAAATAACACACATACACACATATATGTATGTATTCATGTATGCATGTGTGTACATATGTATATATATATATATATACGTATGTATGTATGTATATATATATATATATATATATATATATATATATATATACATAAGGATGGATTATATACTTAGATATTGTTAAACAATGAATAAAACTCGATACGTAATCAAATTTTTGGCAGCAACTATCATATAATTTTAGTGCTTCTAGGTAGGTTATATTACATTAAATGCTTTATTTCTTTTCTAAATCACATTAATACTATTTTTATTTTCCAATGAATTTTATTTTGTTTCGATTCGCTCAAAATACTAATTTGTTTACTTTGAAATAAATCTCCAGTCGATTAGTAATTATTAGAAAACTTTGTATCTATATTATCCTAGAAATATTTAGTTGTTAAACGGATGTAAGAGGTAGAACTACCCTTAGTTTGGGATTCTGGGTTTTTGTTTTTGTTGTTGTTGTTGTTGTTACTTTTTGTTTTAGTGTGTTTACTATATCGAAGATAATAAACATATCTGTCCACGATACGCAATATATTGAGTCCTTTATCAGATAATACTTGCACTGGTTATCATATTTAAAATTTACAGCCCTTAAAATACACACACACACACACACACAAACACACATACTAACACACACACACATCTAGTGTTTCTGCATGACTTCTAAATTTGCAGAAGAGTTTGCTAGTTGGGCAGTTTAGCTGAAAGGGTAAAGTACTCCAACCGGATATTAGAGGAGTGTTAGTTCGATCATCATGGCTGGCTACTGGTAATTTTTTTCTGCTCTTAAAAGGATTTTATCCGTTATATATACTGTTCAGTATTTACGCGTTGAATAAAAAAATATCTATCTTTCTACTTGTTCTACAATACATTTCAACGCTTCAAAAACAAACTTGTTTGTATATATATATATGTGTGTGTGTGTGTGTGTGTGTGTGTGTGTGTGTGTGTGTATAAAACTTTACATGTACCATATGCTCACATTGTTGTTGTTGTTGAGTGAGAGAGCAGTGCATGCCACCAAAATGACACTAGGGTAAAGTATACAAAGCCCAGTATACCCGTCATGACTACCTTCTGATATGGGTACACCAGACACATGTATCACAACCATATGTGCGCGACATAGTGATCTCATATCAAGATAAACAGTGCATGACCTTGTAGGTGGGACCCAGTTAGAATTATATTCATGTCGAGTAACCCATCCTGCTCAAAATGCTCAAAATGCTCAAAAGGCCACTAAATAACGGTTGTTTAGGGATGATGAAAAAAACACCAATATTTTCAGAGGTGAATTATCCAAACCTCAAAGAATTCCTCTCAACACATGGCTATGATGCTCCCCCACTACTTCTGCTCGTGATCAGAGATGCACATATCGTCAGCCACCAAGGGACATGCTCAACTGGTTAAAATCAAGCAACTGACAAGCAAATCTGTGGTATTGAACAGAATATTTGCTGTAGCCCATCTTTTATACCAAGACAAAGCAATGTACATGATATCACTTCCAATCAGTTAAAATCAGAATCTATGAGAGCCACTGCCTTGTACTGCTTCAGGGTATTTATTATTATTATTATTATTTAGTGAGAGAGTAGTACATGCCATCAAAGTGACACTGGGGTAAAATATACGAAGCCCATTATACCCATCATGACTACCCGTCTGATAAGGGTACACCAGGCATATTCATCACAACCATGTGTGCGCGACATGGTGATCTCATATTAAGATAAACAGCGCATGACCTCGCAAGTGGGGCCCAGTTAGAATTTTCTTCAGGTCGAGTAGCCCATCCGGCTAAAAAGGTCCCTGAACAAGGTTTGTTTAAGGGTGTTGAGCAAAACACCCAAGTCTCCAAAGGTGAATTATTCAAACCCCAAAGAATTCCTCTCAACACATGGCTATGATGCTCCCCCACATCATAATAATAATAATATTATTATTATTATTAGCGATTTCTGCTACTGAACGGAGGGCTCGGTGAAAGTGCTCGGAGTCTGGTTCGGACCAGATCCCTAGGTAGAAAGGAACTGGGAAGGGGTCGTGACTAAGGTGGCCAAGCGCACCAGAAATGGGCAGAAAGGAAGCTGTCTCTGCAAGGACGGGCTTAAGTAGCGAATGAATAAATCGCTTCGGTAGTGTACTACCACCTAACCGTCGTACCCTGTCCTAAGAAAACTCTGACCATATTGGAGCGCTTGCTTTTCCGATTCTTATCGAAGGGTCAGGCTTCGCTGGTTTGAAATCCATCTGCTGTTACCACCCACACCGTGGTCGTCTTAGGATGCGGCGTCTCGCTTAGATACTGTCACACCTACAGAAATATCTAAATCACTGCGATGATGTGGAAGACGACGACGACGAATATAAGTGTGAACTAGTGTGAGCGTCTTTCGTGCGACACGTCTTTCCGCAGCTCATCTCACAAACAGAGCTGCAGTCTTGGGTCAAACGTAGACCAAAGTTGGGCGTTTGGCATCTAGAATGTTGCCAGGAGCACACTGCATTGTACCAGCTGCCTCAAACCGTTAGCGGGAAAACAAACCAAGATTTCTAGGGGGGGGGGCTAGTTGAGGGTTTGTGTAATGATGGCCTAGGATTGAATCTAGGTATCGACGAGAACAGTCTGGGTAGTCACTTCCATAGGGACACCGTGTCGAAAATCGTGGACAATTTCCAAAAGTCTTTGGCTCGGTAGTGCTGCACAGAGGCATTGCCCGTTCGAGACAAGCTCTTCAAGCATGGAAGTGCTAACGCCCGAACCTGCTCAAGATGCTTGCAGAGGGACGTCCTGCAGGCAATAGTTCAGTTTCTGTGCATTAGAGAGTTGTGGGATTGTGTGGAGCAGCTGTTGCCGCATGTAAGACGAATTCAGCTGTCTGCCGAAGATCGACGCACCTACCTTCCCTTAGCAGAGAAGGAAGGCAGGCTTTTTTTCTGCTTAGTGGCTGTGGCAAAAGAGGCTGTGTGTTGGACTCGTCTGAAAGGTTTGAACACAGGCACATTCCTATCTGGTCAAGCCCTCATTAATTTCTTCAAATATCATTTGAAGAGGATGTTGAGGAGTAGAGACAGAGGTGCTGCCTTCTAATGTGTTTATCAAAAGGTGTTCGACTGTGGCAAGAGCGATGAAGCTTAATGGATCTACTCTAAATATGCTTTTGTAAGCAGGGGGAAAGAAATTGGAAGAGGGCACTTTTCCATGCCTTGGACTTGGCAGAGTAATCCGGAATTTTTTGTGGGGTTTGTCATGGATTACCCTAAGTGGACGGCCCCGCTACTGGAGATCCTACTTATTTATTTATTATTTATTTCTCTACTTTTATTATTATTGTTATCACCATTAGTATTGTTGTTATCATTATTATCGCAGTTGTAAGGCGGTGAGCTGGCAGAAACGTGAGCACGCCGGGCAAAATGCTTAGCGGTATTTCGTCTGCCTTTACGTTCTGAGTTCAAATTCCGCCAAGGTCGACTTTGCCTTTCATCCTTTCGGGGTCGATAAATTAAGTACCAGTTACGCACTGGGGTCGATGTAATCGACTTAACCCCTTGGTCTATCCTTTTTTGTCCCCCTCTATGTTTAGCCCCTTGAGGGCAAAAAAGAAAT
>NC_142928.1:11239696-11244696 GCF_046866305.1 Octopus bimaculoides | reverse complement strand
ATGAACAGCCTTCCGCTTTTTTTCATTCATCAGAGTTTTAATCCAGTATTTCACGCGTTATCACCTATAACTTTATCTACTTCGAGTTTCATTATTAAATAATTTGCTTCACGTATATATGTATAAACTTATGCATATACATACATATGTGTGTGTGCGTGTGTGTGTGCGTATGTACATGCGCGTGTGTATAGCTATATATGTATATATTTATATACATATATGTGTGCTTGTGTGTGCGTATATGTGTGCCTAAGCGTGTCTTGGTGTCATTGTATATGCAACCTAATTCTTTTGGTTGCCTTTATATTCCTAATACAATAACAACAAAACAATTGATCTCGTCCCGTGTCGAATGAATAGTAAAACATTAAAAATGTCTTCTTTATTTTGTTTCATCTTGTTTTTGTTTGTTGGTTTGTTTGTTTTTGTTTTGTTTTTGTTTTTGTTTTTTGTTTTGTTTTGTTTTTTTGTTTTTTTTGTTTTTCTTCATAGAGCAACTCAATTACAATAATGACGTCCTTTAATGCCTACATTGTACAACTGAGCCGATTGAGAATAGAAAATTGAATATGCATAATGGGATCAGAGGGACAATCACACACACACACACACATCTACGCACATACATACTCATATATATTCATACACTGATACATACATGCTCACACATTATACACATACGTATACGTACACACAAACACACTCATACACACATATTCACACTTAGAAATCAATAAAACGGAGCCGTTTTCAAATGTCCGACCGGCTCTCTTCATCTTTCTAACTTCGCAGGCTTGAATGCGCACACATGTTTCGCCTTCCGCCCAAGTTAAACATCTGTGGCCTCGATGTCGGCTTCCGAGAGCGACTTCCGTAAATTGAGTGCTTTCCGTAAACATTATTTACAATAGTTGTTAGTTGTTGTTACACATTGACGAGGCTGGAGTAACAAGTTACTGTTAACCATGGCAGCCGCTACGACGGATCACGGTGACCAACGGAACAACACGGAACAGAAGCCATGCCAGGTTCCTTCCAGTATGGCACAGCGTAACATCAGAAACTGCGTTTACCCTACTAAAGGTGTGCATCACCACAACGTGCGTATCTATTTCTCATTGTCGCATGTTTATATTTTTGCTTTGAAAAAAAGAGACGCTCATTCGCATACACGCACACACGCACACACACACACACACACACACACACACACACACACACACTCGCGCGCGCACACATGTACACTTATATCTCTGTATGTATAAATGTTAATTTCTGGTTGCTATTATTCTATGGTTCTATTATCGGTTTCAGCCAGAGGTTGTGATCATTCTAGGGCACCGCCATTAGCTCTAATGTTTGTTTGTACCCGGACTATTCTCCGGAATCGATTGTTCTCTCTTCCGCTCCTGTCTCTGGAATCGATCCTGGTGACGTACTGAGTTAGACAGAGCTGCCCCTTTTGAATTTCTTACGCTAATGTGTGTTCACCTGGTACATCAGACAAAATCATTTTCAAGTTGTTCTTTGAACACATCCACGTGTACACTTCGTGCATCTGTGAAGCCTTTTTGCAAATATTGAAAAGTCGTCAGCCTTTGAATCCTAAGCTGTTACAGTATTAGTATACAATCCTAAAGCAAGTTTAAGAACAAACAATAAAGCATTTGCTGATTGAGGGATTCAATATTGAGAGAGAAGTTATTGCAAAATTCGTGTTGATAAGGACATCATGTTGAACTGTTAATCCCTACACATTTTTTCTCTCTCTGATTTCTTCGTTCTCTCTCCAATTTTTTTTCCACTCCATCCTTTCTTTCGAAGAGCGTAGGTGCGAAACGTCAAAGACTTTTCCATTCTTCCCGAGCATTAAACTAATACATCACCTGTCATCGTCTTTAGTTTTGCTGTAAATTTGTACTATATATATATACATATATAGTTTGTTTTTACTGTCTTCTTCTCACAGTCCTGTTTTGTTACCACTTTCACCCTCCGCAAAAAATCCCAAATTTTATTTAATTTGCTTTGCGGGAAGGCCCGTTTCAACGAAATCGCGTATTGTCCTTACCTTACCTTCGAAACGCAGAGTAGATGAAACAGGGACAACTGACGAAGGGGAATATTCTTTATGCTGCATGTCTCGTTTCTCTCTTTGTTTTTTCGTTGTTCGAAAAAAAGTTCGTTTTCTATGTTCTCGTTTTTATGTTTTCGTTTCTCAATGTGTTTAACGTCTTTTTGATGTTCTGTACCCATATATGCATGTATATATATATGTAGGTATGTACATATATGTATGTATATATGCATATATATATACATGCATCTCCAACTAGCAGGTCATTGCTACACCAGACTGATGACGAGCAAAGACTCAGAAACATGTCTCTGGATGCAGACTTAGCTAAGTGGAGGTGCTTGACTCCCCCTTGTAAACATAAGGACACAGGAAATGTGTCAAGGCCGACAGAGAGCGGTGCTGCTTCCTAGGGCTAAATAGCAGTAGTATTATTCCCTTCATGAGACTGTCACATTAAGTTGACAGCATACAACTACTTTATCGCATCACTACTGCATAAATCTCTATGAGAGATTTAGAAATGTATTATTTCTATTTTCACACACACACACACACACACACACACACACACACGTATATATATATATATATATATATATATATATATATATATATATATATATATACATACAAATATATACCCACAATCTCAGATACACACACTTACAGGCGGAAAGGAGACTATATTTTGTAAGATATAAATAAATATGACAATACATTTAATTATTGTTATTCGAATGTTAATATTACGGTATTTTGAAGCAGAGCTTATTAAAATACATACATTTTGAACATGTAAATATTTTAGTAACACCTTAATCTATACACACAGTTATTATTTACATAAATGTATATTAGCATATTTATATGAATGTCATGTATTCATCATGTACTCATCGAATTAACTCTGATATATAAAGATTATTATAACCAGGCTGTATAAATGTTTGACTGTATGCACTCACACATACAAACACATACAAACACACACCAGCACCACCACCACCACCACCCACACATCATGTTATACAATTGTAAAATGGTTTAGTACTCGTACTGAGGAGGATATATATGTGCGTATATACACGTGTGCGTATATGTGTGTATGTGTATGTCTGTGTCTGTGTCTGAGTGTCTGTTTTCTTTGAGTTTATTTAAGTTCCTCTAAAGAGAGTTCAAGCCGGTAGCCAACATAGAGACAAAACTTTTTGAGTTAAGTGAGTTTCCGGTGTTTGTAAATATGTGATTGAGTTGGCGCGTCATTGAGCTCTCGATACCGACACTCAGGTATGTGCATCTGTTCATCTAAAGAATCTCAGATGGAGACTCTTTATAATGTCTTACAGATCTTCACTGTAACGTTAATAGATTGGATTTTGAGAATCCGCATCAGTTTCTTATGCTCTTTATTCGAAAAACTTTCTAGGTTTCTAGGGTTTTACGTAATTTCTAGGTTTTTGCGTAATTTCTAGGTTTTTGCGTAATTTCTAGGTTTGTCGTAAATTTGTAGGTATATAGTCTAACGCACCTAAGGTGATAGATACAAATGAGAATGTATAGAGTACAAGAGCACTAAGTTCCGCATTAATTCATGTATGTATATATATATAAGCATGTATGTCTGTGTATGTATATTGCTGGCGCCATAATATATCCATAAACTTCAGAGACCATGAAATAATTTTGAGTGTGTTTTATTTAATTTCGTTTTTGTTGTTTAAACACAAAACTATAAGAAACAGCACATGAATATTGGATTAAAAATCTTTTGGATAGAAAAAAAACAAAGGTTGTTCGTAGAACTTTTTATAGCGTTATCTGCTTCGAGTTTCACCATTCCCTGACCTTACGCTTTACAGAAAGAACACTGACCAACGAACACAGCCATATATACCTATAACCCCGAAAAAATTATGCACATGACACCACTACAAATATCAAACACCCCATCCCAGAAAGAGCACCACACTTTATAATGCATACTTCCTCCAAAAACGCTTTATGATAACTCTTACCGGCCTCGCAGCATACCCAACCACGAAACATAAATCTTAACCTAATACCTTGGCACTTTTTCGTTTCGCCACCCTTTTCAAATTCAGCCGCTGACCGGTTGTATTAATCCACCTCCGATAATAGGGAGCAGTCGCCATATTCCCCTCCATATCGGGTAACTCTGATGAGTGTTAAGTTATATAATCGGATTGTTATCTAACAGTCCATTGTATTCCATTGCATACATATACCGTCATCAGAGACAAATAGGGAAAATGAGAAGGGCATAGATTAATGAAATGATGACATAGAGGACAGGAGTAAAGGAATAAGGAGATGAAGACAGAGAAGAAAAAGACGCATCAAAGTTCACAGTTATGCGCGCGTCTTTTTTATGGATGTTTACAATATCAGAACTTTAACCCACGTGGATCTACGCAGGATTGTACCTGAGGACCTATGGACTTATTTCTATAATATCAGAAAGTTGAACTGTGCACTTGTATGCTTTTATTTCTTCTCTCTCTCGTCATCTCTTTATTCCTTTACTCCTGCCCTCTATGTCGTCATCTCATTAATCTATACCCTTCTCATTTTCCCTATTTGTCTCTGATGACGGAATATCCCATACTCTAGGATATCCCAGAAACAGCTGTAAGACTTTGAGTTTTTTCCAATAATGAAAATGTATGTGACTTGAGATGTTTGCCTTGCCTTAACGTTTGTTGTCCTCTTTAACAATTCTATATCCGTTATATGGGAAATCTGCAATGGCTCCATAGCTACCGTCTCGGCTTTAACCTTGGAGCCCCAGTAATCCGTTACAGTACTTACCTGGCGCACCTATTCGTTTAGATCACCTGCGAACTAAACCCCCATATTTTGTATATATATATATATATATATATATATATATATATAT
>NC_142928.1:11217196-11234696 GCF_046866305.1 Octopus bimaculoides | reverse complement strand
CGGCGTGCTAATGTCTCTGCCAACTCGCCGCCTTGATATATATACATATATATATATATATATATATATATATATATATATATATATATATATATATATATATATATATATATATATATATATATATATATATATATATATATATATATATATATATATATATATATATATATATATATATATATATATATATATATATATATATATATATATATATATATATATATATATATATATATATATATATATATATATATATATATATATATATATATATATATATATATATATATATATATATATATATATATATATATATATATATATATATATATATATATATATATATATATATATATATATATATATATATATATATATATATATATATATATATATGTATATATATATATATATATATAAGTATATGCATATATATGTACATGTATGTGCATACCTTCATCTACATGTACACATAGATACATAACTGGGTACATGACGTGGCAAACGAACATGGTCAAAATGATAAACAAGGTACAACAAACAAGCAAGCCACATCTCCTTCATCAGCTGCCACTATTAAAACACCGGCGTTTCGAAGAATTAAGGCAGTACGCATCGTTGAAATGGTTCTTCCCACGAACACAAATTAAATTGTTTTCGTGGAGGGTAGTGGCGGACGGAAAACAAGACAGGAAAACGGAACGGTGAAATAAACAAACAAGCAAAAAGGCTGTACAGCCAGGCGTGATGTGTGTATGTACTGAACGCTGTGAAACACGAACAGGAGGGGCAAAGAAGTCCTTGCGAGCTTAGGGAGTCTAAGAACGAAAAGAAATAGCAGCCGGATACACGTGACTAAGGCTGTGTAAAGAGAAAGAGTAGCAGAGGGAAAATAAGGGGAAGAAGTAGAATAAAAGTGAGCAACGACAGGTAGAGAGATATAGTAGTAGTAACGGTGAGAGGCGAAGGACGAGCAACAAGAGATAGAGATATAGTAGTGACAGGGAGAGGCGAAGAACAGTAGAGGGAAGAATGAGAGGGGGAGATAGATATAGAGATAGAGAGAGTCGCGTTAGAAAAATAGTTAAAACTTACTGTACAAAGGTTAACGCGTGCGTTCTGTCGTGATACAAACAATATATGAGTATATGCATATATATGTACGTGTATGTATATACGGTCATCTACATGTACATATAGATACATAACTAGGTACATGACGTGGCAAAATATATATATATATATATATATATATATAGGCATGCATGCATAAATTTGTATGTGCATATATGCGTATATATATGTGAATATATATATGTGGCTGTGTGGTAAGTAGCTTGCTTACCAACCACATGGTTCCGGGTTCAGTTCCACTGCGTGGCAACTTGGGCAAGTCTCTTCTACTATAGCCTCGGGCCGACCAAAGCTTTGTGAGTGGATTTGGTAGACAGAGACTGAAAGAAGCCCATCGTATATATATATGCGTGTGTGTGTGTGTGTATGTGAGAGAAAGTTGGGGGTACAACAGGTGTTGCCACCACCCCTTAGGTGTTTTCGCTCAATAAACATTCACAACGCCCGGTCTGGGAATCGAAAACGCGATCCTCCTACCGCGAGTCCGCTGCCCTAACCACTGGGCCATTATGCCCCCACATGTACATAATACATATTTCATAATTTTAATAATTAAAAACACTTTAATTTGAGCAATATATTATATAACTGTTTAAAGTTACATATTTGTATGCATTTTTGATTATTTTTTAGTGTATCGACGTTTCTAAATATATTCTTTTGTTATTCTTCATATAGACTTCATCGATATCTCCACGTATCAGTATAAATTCGTAACAGAAATAATATTAACTCGTTATTTCCGCAATCTTTGTCAATGTGTTAGTCTTTGTATGTTCATTTTTATATGGGGCTGTGTGACATGAAAGTCTGTGAATGAACAGTCAATCTCTACTTTATTGCAAAATCGCTCAGGGAAATTTGTAAATATGTAATCAGGTAACACTAGTATTGTTATGTGTAACGTGCCAGCAGGTGTAAACAAAGTCTAATTCTGAAGTAGTTCGATTAATAACATGAATGCCTTCAGTTCTTTCTTTTTGTCTATTTTTTATTCTGCGTATTAATTCATTATTTTGTTGGCGCTTGCATTCTTTTCTTGCCTTCGAGTTAATTAACTTTGTTTTCTCATATTTTTATTAATATTATGTATTCGTCTTTGATAAAGTGTTAAGTGCATATGTCTATCTAGATGGGGTTTTTTGCTTATATATATATATATATATATATATATATATATATATATATAAGCAAAAAACCCCATCTAGATAGACATATGCACTTAACACTTTATCAAAGACGAATACATAATATATATATATATATATATATATATATATATATATATATATATATATGAGTATATGCATATATATGTACATGTATGTACATATATATATATATATATATATATATATATATATATATATATATATATATATATATATATATATATGAGTATATGCATATATATGTACATGTATGTACATATATATATATATATATATATATATATATATATATGTATGTATGTATGTATGTATGTATGCATGTATGTGTATATGTATATATGTATATATGTGTATACATATATATATATATGTGTGTGTCTGTCTGTCTGTCTGTATGTCTGTCTGTGTGTACAATATGCATACATATGTATATATAAACATAAATGCGTGTACATATGATCTCATATATATATTAATATATATATAAATATGTAGGTATATGTATATATATATATATATATATATATATATATATATATATATATATATATATATATATGTGTGTGTGTGTGTGTGTGTGTGTGTGTGTGTATGTATGTATGTATGTATGTATGTGCATGTATGCGTATGCGGTAGCTCTCTCACTCGTGAACCATTAAAGATATGACAACTGAAGAGAGAGAGAGAGAGGGAGGGAGAAAGAGCTGCTCCAGTAGTTAGCTGGTGATATGTATATATTTATATACATGAATATTTATATATGTATGAGTGTGTGTGTGTGTGTGTGTGTGTGTGTGTGTGTGTGTGTGTGTGTGTGTATGTGTGTGTGTGTGTGTGTGTGTGTGTGTGTGTGTGTCTATGTTGTATAATATATGTATGTACACACACTCACTCACATTTATGTATATATATATCGTTCAATTAATCTATCTATCTACATAGATAGATAGATAGATAGATAGATAGATAGATAGATAGATAGATAGATAGATAGATAGATAGATAGATAACTTTCTTTTATTAGCCACACAGGGCTGCACACAGAGGGGACAAATACAACTGTGGAGTTTTTCTTTAAGGAAAAAAGAAATCCGATCAAAAGGGATCGGTAGGGGGCAAAAAAAAATGGGGTATCGTATATCACAGAAAATGTCAATTGTGTAAACTGGGGAAACATTGGGTTTATCCATGGAGAGAAAAGCCTACGGAAAAGACCATGGTAACCTCAGCAGGGAATAGACACATGAGAGCGAAGTGCTCTCTCTCTCTCTTTTTTTTAAAATTTTTTTTAGATAGATAGATAGATAGATAGATAGACAGATTGATAGATAGATAGATAGATAGATAGATAGATAGATAGATAGATAGATAGATAGATAGATAGATAGATATAATGTATGTGTGTTTATATTTGCGATGAATAAGTTTACACTACATTACTTATGCAGGTGCATGAGTACCACAAATGTGGTATTTAATATACACATACGTTGGTAAATATCTCTCCTCTCCCCACTCCTCTCATTACACTATTTATTATCAATACATTTATGCTGAAGTGTATTTAGGCACAGGCTAATATTTGTTTTCGTAAACAGCGGTTTCTCTGAGTTTATTGTCTCTCATAATATTTGCATAACTTTCTTTACTTTCCTTACTTATATCGTCTACATAGCATTTGATAGTTTATACTATACACACTGGAGGCGCAATGGACCAGTTGTTAGGGCCGCAGATTCGCGGTTGTAGGATCGCGGTTTCGATTCCCAGACCGAGTGTTGTGAGTGTTTATTGAGCGAGTGACTCCATCAGTGGGTGGTGGAAAACCCTGCTGTACTCTTTCACCACAATTTTTCTCTCGCTCTTTCTTCCTGTTTCTGTTGTTCCTGTATTTCAAAGGGCCAGCCTTATCACATTCTGTGTCACGCTGATTCTCTCCGAGAGTACACGTGTCTATGGAGTGCTCAGCCACTTGCACATTAATTTCACGAGCAGGCTGTTCCGTTGATCAGATCAACTGGAATACTCGTCGTCGTAAACGACGGAGTGCCGTGACCATACACACCATTTTAGATCAGTTACAGAAGTATATTAGTTATACTGCCTGTCTTATTCTTGATGCAGCCCCATCCCCGTGCCTTCTAGCATGTTTTGGATTGTGATCATGTGATCACTAAACGCATAGTGTGTGTGTGTGTGTGTGTGTGTTTAGTGGAGGCGCGTTGCCTAGCGGTCAGAGTGTTGCACTCACGGTAGCGAGATCGGGCTTTCGATTCCCAGACCGGTCGTACGTTGTGTTTTTAAACAAAACCTTCCGCTTCACGTTACTCCATTTCCCTCAGCTATAAACGGCTAACACTGCCACGGATTGGCATAAAAGGGTGAGACAATGACTCATGCAAATCATTCAAACGGATATGATCTCGCGAGCCACGTTTTGTATTCAGCGATCGAAAGGATGAATATTACAAGACATATCGTGGACCTCGGCTTGTTGGGACTGGTAATTCTACTACGTCGAAGGATGATGATGTGTGTGTGTTTAAATATGTGTGTGTTTGTGTGTATATGTTTGTGAAACTCTGGATTAATGTAAGAAACTAACGTTTGTCTACCGCTCAGTGTGCTTTAAGCCTTTTATTTTTCATATTATTTTTAGTATTTTATTTTCATTTAATTAATTTTGAAAGTAATGAAAACTTTAGAAAATAACTTTGTCATTACTAAGCTGAAGTTTGGTTCATAAATTCAACAGGAAATCTTGAGGGAAGTTTTAAGTTCGATGACTTTAGAGTAGGAAATTTGAATCCTAAAACCAAGTGAAGATCTAACAGTTGGTATCAAAACAGATAATTTAGATTACTTCAGAGAAACAGGAGTGGTATCTAGAAGGTTAGCATCATACGCGTTAACTCTTCTCACATATTTTCGTTGAAATACACTGAATTTTGTTTCAATTAATTTCGAAACTCATGACGAATTTATGAAAATTACCTTGTCGTTATTAAGCCGAAGTTTGGAACATAAATTCTACAGGAAATTTCGGTGGAAAGTTTTAATTTAGATGTTTTTAAAACTCTAGGGCTTTATCATAGGGTCGGTGCCAAACGGATTCATATCGGACGTGTTAAGTTTGATATCGAAAGAGTTAAGCCGATATCTCGCGGTTTGATATCGAAACAATGAGGGGACAAATGAGCCAACGTAGGAGTCTCTACGCAGCCTCTTTACATGTTAGAAATAGCCGTCAAATTGCCTTAAATAACACACACACACATCTGTAACAATTGAATACATAGGACAATGTATTCCTAAATATAAAACCTACAAAATGGTCACGCTTGAAACGTTTATTGATTATAGGTTTACTGGATTAGGAATGGCCTAGGGTTAAAGAAGAACAACGATAACTACTACAACTAATGCTTACTTTTGCATTAGCGGTGGATTGGATTGAGAAGGACATCGGATATGATACCTTGTAGTAATTAATTATAGCATCATATGTCCCGCTCGTATTGATTTTCCCGCTGATATCGATTTTCTTTTGCTCTCCAGTAATCGATACTGTCGCTGCCGATAATATACGGAACCATTTCCATGCAAATTTCTGGCTATATTTCAATGAAAGAAGTTAGTAATTCTTTCGAAATATGTATATATATATGTGTGTGTGTGTGTGTGTGTGTATATGTATGTATGTATATGTATGTATGTGTATATATATATATATATATATATATATATATATATATATATATATATATATATATATATACTTAATATATATATATATAAATACAGTGTATATTTAAACACATCAGAGAGATGTCCATAATAGGACATCTAACCTGCTAGAAGGAGCAGTCAAAACTCCAAACCACAATTAGGGATAATTTCGAAAGGGAATGAAAAATAAAAACATTTACCATCTATTTTCCGAACCATGGTTTCGAGCTATTTTTAGCAAAATAAGATATTTTGCAAGGCCAGCTATCATCAGCGGAAAAGCCAAGATTAACATATAAATACGAGGCACTACATAGAAACATGCCACGTTTTTTTTTTTGGGGGGGGGGGGTGACTTCTCCCTAAATATACATATACGTTCATGGCTGGAGGGTATATCAGCCGAAACGTTGTGTTAACAACAAACAAGATGAGGACAAATATCCGTCAAATGTAAATAATGAAAATAATGTACATAATTCTTCATCTCTTAAATATAGAACAATATTTTCCTTTAAAAATGTGTATTTATTTCATCATTTTGTATAATCACCAAGAAATGTGATAAAAGTTTAATAAGGAGTGGTTGTGTGGTAAGTAGCTTGCTTACCAACCACATGGTTCTGGGTTCAATCACACTGCGTGGCACCTTGGGGAGGTGTCTTGTCTCAGGTCGAGCAAAGCCTTGTGATTGGATTTGGTAGACGGAAACTGAAAGAAGCCTGTCGTATATATGTGTGTGTGTGTGTGTGTGTGTGTGTGTGTGTGTGTGTGTGTGTGTGTGTGTGTGTGTGTGTGTGTGTGTGTGTGTCCCAACATCGCTTGACAACCGATGCTGGTGTGTTTACGTCCCCGATAAGAGACCGATAGAATAAGTGCTAGGCTTACAAAGAGTAAGTCCTGGGGTCGATTTGCTCGACTAAAAGGCGGTGTTCCAGCATGGCCGCAGTTAGATGACTCAAACAAGTAAAAGAATAAAAGAATAATAATTATCTTTTGTATGCCAATTTTTCTGAGAATATCCATAATGGCAAATACATACTTCCAAATCTACCCGCCATATGATGGAAGCTTTATGTTTTCTAATGTGTTCAATCCTGCAAAGAGGGATATCTTCAACTGATGGACTGCGATTCCCCTTCAGGACCAAAACGTTTGTAAACGCCCCACACCAGATAATTTCCTTCTATGTGAGAGTACTAATCCGCTACATGAGGCAGTGATGTTACTAAATACGCTCACACATATCAGAGCACCACCAGAATACTGTCATCAGTTGTATTATACATATAACTGCCCGGCTGTTTCTATTTCACTGCTTCACCAACCGCTAAAGGGAGATAACTATGATGTTATTGTATTTATGTCCCTTGGTAACTATAAGCTAAAATGCTATTGTCTGTTATATGGCAGGTAATAGTTAATAATCTATTTCACTCTGTTTAACCAACCCATGAAAGGAGATGGCTTTGAGCTTCTTGCATTCATGTCTTTGTTTTAAACACTGAAAAGGGTGATAGAAGACTGCTGGGAACATATTTTTCAACTGTCAGTAATACAGAATAACGTTATATATGGAATAAATTGATAGCGAAACAATAACATTGTTATTAATAACATATATATATATATTCCAAATGTACAAATAATATATTCGCTCTGAATTCATTTTAACATCATATATATGTGCGTGTGTCTATATTCTGAAAATATCCAAAGCTACCTGCCATATGATGGGAGCTTTCTAATGCGTTCAATCCTGCAAACAGTGAGTGTGTGGTAAGTAGCTTGCTTACCAAACACATGGTTTCGGGTTCAGTCCCACTGCGTAGCATCTTGGGCAAGGGTCTTCTGCTATAGCCTCGGTCCGACCAAAGCCTTGTGAGTGGATTTGGTAGACGGAAACTGAAAGAAGTCTGTCGTATATATGTGTGTGTGTGTGTGTGTGTGTGTGTGTGTGTGTGTGTGTGTGTGTGTGTGTGTGTTTGCGTGTCTGCGTTTGTCTACCCCCAAAATATCGCTTTACATGCGATGCTGGTATGTTTACGTCCCCGTAACTTAGTGGTTCGGCAAAAAGGACCGATAGAATAAGTATTAGGCTTACAAAGAATAAGTCCTGGGGTCGATTTGCTCGACTAAAAGATTCTGCTCAAATGACTGAAACAAGTAAAAGAATAAAAGAATAAAAAAATAAAAGAATAAAGGAATAAAAAAATAAAAGAATAAAAGAATAAAAGAATATTGAAAATAGTTATTTAAATAGTATTCTTT
Source organism: Octopus bimaculoides (assembly GCF_046866305.1). Taxonomy (NCBI): domain Eukaryota; kingdom Metazoa; phylum Mollusca; class Cephalopoda; order Octopoda; family Octopodidae; genus Octopus; species Octopus bimaculoides. Next base: position 11,226,387 of record NC_142928.1, on the reverse strand, counting down.
CACAGTGAAATTTGAAAAATATAAAAATATAGTGATCCGAATGCATATACCTTTTTAACATTATTTGTTAATTAACATCAATTGAGAAAAGAATATTTCCCAAATTACCCTACGTAACAAGAAATACTAGATGTTGATATAATCACAGGCGTTTTAGGTTCGCCAAATACTTCTCCGCGGTCACCAGACACACTGCAAATACTCAAGTCTTCCTCAAATCACACATCAGCGTCTTGAATGACAGGACTCATTTATCTTCCATCTTTATCTTTCCTTGTTTCACGTGTTGGACAGTGACCATGCTGAGGTAACACTGCCTTGAAGAGTTGAGGATTCAACCTCAGTACTTACATTTTTTTCAAGTCGGGTATTTACCCTGTTGCTGTCTTTTATCGAACCAATGGGTTACGGGGAGCTGAACACACGAACACCGGTTATCAAACGGTGATAGGGGAGAAACACAGACATAAAGACACACACACACACAAACACACACATGTATATGTATACATATATATATATATATATATATATATATATATATATGTATATATGTGTGTATATATGTATATATATATGTATATATATGTATATGTGTGTGTGTGTGTGTGTGTGTGTGTGTGTGTGTTTGTTTGTGAGTGTGTGTGTGTATGTATGTATATATCTATGTGTATATCTGTGTGTATACCAGCTAACTGACACCTACTAAATAGACTGGCTTCCACCACCCACAACATATATCCCTTCAGACGCATTATACTTCCACACACACATCACACACCACTCGCTAATATAAAGCCCCTCCCCCACGACCTTAACCAATACACAAAGAAATCAGACTAACGAACACAATTATATTATATCTACTTATACCTCTGGAAAAAATTCTACATATGACACCAGTACCCCATCCATACAGGAGTACCACACTTAATAACGCCCACATATCCCACAAACACTTCAAGATAACTCTTACCGGCTTTACTGCGAATCCAACCAAGGGACATAACTCCTAACCAAATCCCCAGCCCTTTTTCGTTTCACCACCTTTTCCACGGCAACCATATACAGGATGTGTCAATTCACCTTCAACAATAGAGAGCAGTCGACATATTCCCTCCCATATAAGCTAACTCTGATGAGCGTAAGGTTATATAATTGGAATGTTATATAACACACCATGCGCGATTGGTAAGATCAGCCGTGATGGATAAGCGTGGGAGGGGGGTAAACAGTTTAGATGCTTGTTTCTCTGGAGACTTTCAGAATGATGTAGACGCCTCTGATGAGAAACCAGTAGGGTTCGAAAATAGATTAAGGTTGTTCATCATTTCTTTTCAGTCTGCGGGAAAATGGCTAAAATTTGCCCTTTTTATAATTATACCATATGTTACATATATATATATATATATATATATATATATATATATATAATAGATTTATGTATGTAGATGGCTAGCAGTGATCTCAAAGCGACCCACCCGATGACGTGCAGTAACACATATTTATATAATAATGTTGTTGGTACTCCGTCGCTTACGACGTCGAGGGTTCCAGTTGATCCGATCAACGGAACAGCCTGCTCGTGAAATTAACGTGCAAGTGGCTGAGTACTCCACAGACACGTGTACCCTTAACGTAGTTCTCGGGGATATTCAGCGTGACACAGTGTGACAAGGCTGACCCTTTGAATTATAGGCACAAAAGAAACAGGAAGTAAGAGTGAGAGAAAGTTGTGGTGAAAGAGTACAGCAGGGTTCGCCACCATCCCCTGCCGGAGCCTCGTGGAGCTTTAGGGGTTTTCGCTCAATAAACACCCACAACGCCAGGTCTGGGAATCGAAACCGCAATCCTATGACCGCGAGTCCGCTGCCCTAACCACAGGGCCATTGCGCCTCCACATTTATATAATAATATTTGTGTGAAATACTCAGCAATTAACAGCTGGAGTTAAAGCGCAGAAGCAATTATAGTGATTTGAACCAAAGCCAATTCATTCCATCTTTTTGTATTATGTTCTTTTTTTATAAATACTATATATAATACTTGGATACTTAGATAACGTTCCGCCAGAACTGGTGCCGGACATGACTAACCTAATAGAACCACCTGGAAAAGGTATTTAATGTTCACATTTTTCTCATTCTTTCGCCAAGATTTTCTTATACAAATTCACTTGCATGGCATTATTACGTCCCCAGCAATCGAAGGCATTAAAGCAAATAGCCGTACAATGGGACTGAACTTTTAACTATGTGCTTGTGAAGCGAAGTTCCTAACTACGCAATATTTCTCTATTTTTTCTCTACCTATCTGCCTATTCAACTACTAATTTATCTACCTATCTCTCTATGTATGCATGTAATTTATCTATTTCTCCCTAAATATATAACATATTTTTTATGTGAAAATATGTATATATATATATATATATATATATATATATATATATATATATATATATATATATATATATATATATATATATATAAATACCCAATAGCCGAAACCTGGTTTGTGGATATCCCTAATTGCATGATATTTTTATTTGTGCTGTTAAATGTTTTAATTCTTTCTGTTTTCCTCGCATACTGTTTTTCTCTGTTATATTGGTGCGCTACGGTGGATTATTTAAGACTTAGCTCTTATTTCTAGCAGGTAGATGCTCATTAAGCATAATTACGCTTCGTGCAAATTTATAATTCATAGCTCTTTAAAGCTATTATAACTGCGTTCCACCCATGCCACTGCTGGTGATATCATCAAATTTTGAATTCATCCACAGATGATATGAACAGTAGTGACATCTAACTTCGATTCTCAGTGTTTGAATGTTTCATTTATATATATATATATATTATAGATTTAGGAAAAATGAACTCATCGATGAAAATCCACTAGTGGATTTTCATCGATGAGTTCATGAACCTTGGTTCATTTCCCTAAAACTATATATATATATATATATTTAATACTGTGAAACTTAATTTAATTTTAATTTTTAATAAATTGATTTTAATTAAGTTTTTACCTATAATTTTGGATTTTTATCCCTAATATTATTATTATTATTATTATTATTATATATATATATATATATATATATATATATATATATATATATGCCCTTCAAAACGAGGCTTTTGTCCCTCCATATTTTAAAGTTTCAGGCCAGCAGTGTTTGGGGTCTTAAAATACGCCGTAAAGTTAAGCCCCTTATGATCGGGAAACCCAGAGTAACCCCATAAACCGGCCTACCCCACTGCATCAGCATGGCCGCAGCTCTAAGCTGAAACTTTAAAAAAAATAAAAAATAAATAAATAAATAAATAAATTAGAAAATAAAAATATACATATATGTGTGTGTGTATATATATATATATATATATATATATATATATATATATATATATATATATATACAGACACACAAAGGTACATGTGTGTATATACGAACATATGCGTGTGTGTCTATGCACACCGGCGTAAGATCATAACATAACTATATATACATATATATACATATATATATATATATATATATATATATATATATATATATATATACATATATACACAGAGAGAGAGATAGAGAGAGAAACAGAGAGAGAGTGAGAGAGCGAGAAAGAGACGGAAAAGATAAAAAGGGGAGAGAGAGAAGGAAAATATATACTTTATTGAATGTAATCTAGGAGTGTTGTCTAAGCCATTAGTGATTGCGTTGCTGACCGCTTAGAGACTATTTCTGAGAAGTATTCATACAAGTTAATAGCATCGTTTAACCTTGAGAATAAAACTTGTGACGAAGACACCATACACACACACACACATTCATATGTATATTTTATACGTACATGGACACACAGTCATATATATATAAGCACATACATATATATGTGTGTATATATATCAAATATATATATATACATATAAGCACACACACACACACACACACACACACACACATATATATATATATATATATATATCGATTGTAATGTTATCTATATGTATTATATCATAAAGTATATAGAAAAAAAAACCTGTGCTCTGAACTTAATACGTCTATCAGTTTTAACTACTCTAGTCATAAATCATGTCAGATATACGATTCATAATAGTTTTACGTTGGCTTTTTGGGGATAATTTATATTTGGTTCTTTTTTATATTGATTTTTAGTTTGTCTAGTTAGGCGTAAGGCGTGTTGTTTAGAGGATCATTACAGTCGTTTGAATCGACCCAGTATATTACCGGTAGGTGCAGTATAGACTTGGTGGGTGGGAGGATGTAGAAGTCAATAATATCGGAATTTTAACATCAGATGCACTGGGGTGGAACTAAATATTCTATGACATTTATTCCGTTACACTACTCGGCTGTTATTATCGATTATAACATCACACTCTTGTCCAATGTTAGTAAAGTATTATTTATATATATATCCACACATACCTACACACAGTCAAACAAACAGACAGACACATATACATATATATATATATATATATATATATATGTGTGTGTGTTATATTACATACATATATATGTACGTATATATATGTATATGTATATATATATATATATATATATATATATATATATATATATATATATATATATATATATATATATATATATATACATATATTTATGTAGATATATGGTATAATATATGTATCAAAATATACATTATATAATTCATATATGTATATAATATATATTATACTACAACATCTGTATGTACATACACTCTTTTACTTGTTTCAGCCATTTGACTGCGGCCATGTTGGAGCACCGCCTTTAGTCGAGCAAATCGACCCCAGCACTTATTCTATCGGTCTCCTTTTGCCGAACCGCTAAGTTACGGTGACGTAAACACACCAGCATCGGTTGTCAAGCGATGTTGGGGGACAAACACAGACACACAAACATACACACACACACACACACGCACACACACACACACACATACACATATATATATATATATATATATATATATATATATATATATATATATATATATATACGAAGGGCTTCTTTCAGTTTCCGTCTACCAAATCCACTCACAAGGCTTTGGTCGGCCCGAGGCTATAGTAGAAGACACTTGCCCAGGGTGCCACGCAGTGGGACTGGACCCGGAACCATGTGGTTTGTAAGCAAGCTACTTACCACACAGCCAATATAGATAGATAGATAGATAGATAGATAGATAGATAGATAGATAGATAGATAGATAGATAGATATATGTATTCATATCTATTTATGTTTTAATAATATATATTATATAATATATGTATGAATGTATGTATGTATGTGTGTACGCACGTGTTTGTAAGCTTTTGTGTGTGCGTGTATGTGTGTATGTGTGTGTATGCGTGTGTATGTGTGTGTGTGTGAGAGAGAGAGAGGGAGAGAGAGAGAGAGAGAGAGAGAGAGAGAGAGAGAGAGAGAGAGAGAGAGAGAGTATAGCATATCCATTTACCTCAGTGTCATTACATCCTCTGTTTTTTTATTCTGACCACTAAAGACAAGCCAGCCAGGCGAGGATAATCATTCTTCTAGCTATCTCAATGTTTGCTCGCTTGAGACCATGCAATACCTTCTTTGTATTTCAGTATTAAACAATAAAAACTCTGTTTAAATTTACAACCATCACTACCGCCACAGGGTTATAATAGCATTCTTCTTGTTGTTGCTGATGTTGCTTCTTCTTGTTGTTATTGATGTTGCTTTTAACCCCAGGTCAGACTTCATCGGGCAGGCTTATAGATATCAAAAGTTGTCTAGCCATGACCATTTCGTCTGTTTCTTTCGGACATAGTTGTTGTTGCTTAAACCTAGACCAAACTTGAACAAACAGTCAAATGATATCAAAAGTGTTCCAGCCATGACCATCTCGTCTACTGCCTTCAAATATAATGTTGTTGTTGTTGTTGCTGTTTATTCCCAGCTCAAACTTGATCAGGCAAGCCTACAGATATCAAAAGTTGTTCCTGCCAAGACAGCTTCAATTTTTTTTTCAGATCATGCTATTTAAACTATGCAAGACGGCGAATTAGCAGAATCATTAACATACCGGGTAAAATGTTTAGCAACATTTCGTCCGTCTTTACATTCTGAATGCAAATTCCGCCAAGGTCGACTTTGATTTTACCCTATTCGGAGTCGATGAAATAATTACCAGCTGAACACTGAGGTCATCGAGTGGCTCACCTCCCAAACAAAACTTTCATGCCATGTTCCTAGAGTTGAAAGGTTAAATATAAAGAGGTTCTTCCCAGCCATTATAGCCACAAATATGCAAGTGAATCAAAAGGGACTGGTGAACTCATAACAAATACCTCTTTTCAATATCCAAAAACGTAATGGGTCGCATGGTGTGAATCATTAGAGGTGGGGTTTATTGGGGTGACGGATGAAAACCTTCAGGTGAGCAATGGTTGGTAGTTTATACTGCATTTTCTTTCTTGGTGGGGGTGGGCATTTATTTTTGTGGTGTATCTTTTAGCATTTACTCGTTTCAGTCATTAGACTTCGGCCATGCTGAGTTACCGCTTTGAAGAATTTTGGCCGAAAGAATCGGCCCCAGTACTTTTTTAAGCCTGGTATTTTTTCCATTGTTTTTTTTTTTGTATTTTGCCGAACCGCTAAGTACGAGAACGTAAACACACCAACACCGGTTGACAAGCGGTGGCGAGGAGCAAGCACAGACACAAAACCACGCACGCATACACACATACACACACTCACATACACATACACACACTCATACATACAGGTCCTGCGCCAGGTCCTGCGTTCTGATGCTTTGTTTTCCAAGAAGAAAAGGGAATTGTCTTTTAGAATGTCTTTGAAGCGCAAGAGTAGCCTTCCAACTGACCTACCTGTTGGCAATTGGCCAAACAGTAGTTGCTTCGGAATTCGGATATCACTCATACGTGAAAGATAACCTGACCATCTAAGGTGTATTTTGATGACGATGGTTTCAATACCTGATATATTGCATTTTGTTAGTACCCCACCGTTATGAATATGGTGAACCGGCTTTATGTTGGAGACAGTACGCAAGCATCGCACGTGTGTGTGTGTATGTGTGCGCGCGCGCCTATATATATGTATGTGTGAGTGTGTGTGTGTGTGTGTGTATATATATATATATAGTAAAATGACTGACTTGTTTATTTTTTATACCTCTTAGAAGTTTTGACCAATCTGCATGTAGCTTAAACGTCACGGATTGCCGGGCACACCAATATTACTGGCATAGATCCCGCATTTATTTTAACCAATTAGCTTGCGGTTTACATGTAATGGTTTTATGAGTGAGCAAACTTAGTCGGTCATTTTACTACAGTTGTCAAGAACTCAACTGTCAGTTAAATACATTTTGAAATCTGATGATTACTACGAACTAATTGAACTTTGTGAATATTACAAATTATTTTTTAATGTTTAACACATTTCAACATTGTAAAAGTTTTTTTTTAAATACAATAATAAAAAATGTGAAAACCAAGCCTTGTTTTAAGTTTATTCAACTGATATATTATTCTATACACATTTACACAAATTCGGAAAAAGTGTGTGCGTGTGTGTACACATGATGGGCTTCTTTTAGTTTTCGTAAGAAAGTTTGCCAAGGTGCAACGTAGTGAGGCTGAACACGAAGCTACGTGGTTGGGACGCCTGCATTTACATTATATTCCATATAATGCACCTAACATTAAAAACAGTGAATTGATTGAATCGTTGCAGCTTTGGACAAAGTACTCCTTATTGACTGCAGCTCTTTTCGAATCCTACCCCAAGCAACTGTAGTTTTCTTTATTTCAGTACGGTAATTTAAAGAACAATAAAGAACTTGTCTGTTGATGTTGTTGATATGAACTGCTACACAATCTCCTTATCTGTGTTAATGTTAGAAGTCATTGTTAGAGTCTATTAACATCGTTCTAATTTATACTAAGATGAACTAGCAAACATCATAAATTATACCTTGCGGTATATATTCCAGTTCTCTTCGTACTGAGGTTATATACAGTCGAAGTCAACTTTGCCTCCTCATTCTTCGGAGTCGATAAATAAAGTACTTGTTCTGTGCTTCGGTCGCTTCTTTGCCCTTCTTTCTGTCTATCTGTCGCTCTGAAAGACATTGGCTGTCTCTAACTCATAGTATGATGGACTCCACTACATTTAAAGTTTTTCGAGCTACACCGTACATTACAACAGCGCCCCTACGGCTCCATAAAGACTTAAGTTCCATAGGCAAGGGACTACTAGCGAATCAAATTACGAAGTCACGCGACCAAGCTTGCATCTAACATTGTCTTCTTGGTTGTATAAGCCCAAATACTTCAGGTTTCTGAATATCATCAAATACTTTAGGTTTCTGAATATCACCAAATTTTTTTAGACGATCAATTTACATATCTATACATGAATCAAATTTCGAATAAATGCCATTTACAAAATAATTAACTGGTTTTCCAAAATCAAAAATAATGAAGACTGTGGATGCATCATTTGAAGAGGAACTTCGTGATATTTACTTGGTCTTGTTATACATTTTTTCAATCCCAGACAACAGCTGACACTCAACAAGGTTCAAGTGAAGCTCGCAATGGAATATTGTTCCTATATCTTGGATGGTGCTGTTGCTACACACGCCGACATCTTGAACAGCATCCAGAGAAGGGTCACTCTAACTGGAATTTAATCATTGACGGACATAACCAGTCCTTTATCCGCAGCCGTGTTACCACCATTGTTTGTATTTTCTATCGCTAATGGCCTCACTTCCTCCGAGATGACTGATCTCATACTTCCTCCATTCAGGCACTTCCGACCCACTCGTGTCTCTATCTCTCGTCACCTTCTGTGCATCCAATTCCCTCGGTCCCCGCACTAACCCAGCCCTTTCTCTCCAAAACACCATCCCACTGGACTCTTCTCTCGACACATGTCCTTCCTGCAGTTGCTACGGTTTAAATAGAACATAGCCACCGGCCTCGGAAAGTCTGCAAAAGTCATTGGCAATGTCTCTTTCTCTAAACTCAACTATTAAAGAAAACAAAATGTACGACTGTGTTCCAGTATTAGAAATTACTTCCAGTAGTAGTAGTAGTAGTAGTAGTAGCTGTCGTCGTCGTCGTCGTCGTCGTCGTTATCGTCTTGATAAGGGAAGAT
>NC_142928.1:11199696-11212196 GCF_046866305.1 Octopus bimaculoides | reverse complement strand
TATATAAATCAAATTTTTATATATAAAAGATGGTGGTGGAAATAGCACAGAAGTAAATCTAAGACATTTCAATTTGTGAAGAAATTTTTTTTTAATTATTTTAAAAATTACATAAGGAAAATATTACCGGTTTCGATTATGAATCTCATTTTATCAAATATCAGTAAAAATTCATAAAAATTTGAAGTAAAAACAGTTTATCTTCTGTCCGTGCTCATTTTCTCCAGAACTGCTAAACTAAAAGTTTTTATTAAGCCTAAATGATTGTAACTTCGGTTGCAATTTTAAATTCATTAACGGTGCTCCATTTAATATATATATATATTCCAATAATACTGTTTAATATTTCTTCTTGTTTTATGGGATAAATAAGTAGTTTTTTTTTAGTATAATTTATTTGATTATTAGTTTATATTCTAATTAAGGTTAAGTCAATAGTACAACATTTATAATTTTATTTAAACTAAAAATTCGATTAGATAAATTTTGTATTTCTTTCCAATAATTAATTTTGTTGAATGTTTTTTCCTTTATTTAATGGTGATATAATTGCTTTTATATATTAATTTATACAAATTAATTTTTTGTTAGTTTATATTTTACGTTTATAATTTTAATTTAACCTAAAACTTCGTTTAAATTGTATTTTAAACGAAATATTCGTTAGGATAAGATTTGCATATAATATTTCTGTTAGTTTATATTATAATAAACGTATAGTTAATTATGGCACGTTTATAATTTTTTGATATTTTTAATAATAGTGTTTAACATTTTTCTATCTTAATATAATAAGTATTTTTATATACATTCATTTGTTATTTATTGTTGGTTGATATATACATTCTTTTATTATTGTTGTTGTTGCATTTTTACCTGAAGATTAGCTATATTTTTGAATAGAATTGATTTTCGATCGATTTAATCGATTTGAATATATTTTATTGTCTATTTGAAAACTTGGTTATGAAACACGTGTAGTCGTTTTATTATCATTATCTTATGATTTTTACTTTGTATTTTATTATACTTATTTATCGTGCATTTACTTATTAATTTTTCTATATGTGACTGTGGATTTTCATGAATGAGTTCATGGACTTTGGTTCTTTTCTTTAAAACTATATATATATGTGTATATATGTATATATATATATATATATATATATATATATACATATATATACATATATATACATATATATATATATATATATATATATATATATATATATATATATATATATATATATATATATATATATATATATGCGTGTGAGTGCGCACATTCATATGTATGCGTCTGTGTTGCAAATATTTGCGCGCGTGTGCGCTTTATGTGTGAGTTTTGTTTAGTCTTTCTTTGTTTTGTATTTTTTGTTCTGCTTCAACTGTGATACAAACTTCAAGTATCTCGACAATTTTTGTAACAGTGTAATTCATGTAAATAAAATACATAAACTAATGTTTGTCCTTGTACCATTAGGAAAGGTGAGTTGAAGAATTTCGACTGGGACCCTTCTTTCAAAGGAATGACAAGAAGTAGCTTTTACCAAAATGACAGATCGCACACGTTTGTTGTAATATAACGACTATCCGATTAATAGGGACAGGGTGACAGTTGATTAACGGATATATCTGATCATGATTTTATCCATGTATTCTAAATATGCGTGCGTACACACACTACACACACAGCCAGAATTGTGAAGCAGCCATTTTAACCACAGAAACATAGTAAGATTCAAGTTTTTCGTATAATTTTTTTTACATCAAATTCACGGTTTCTATCTTACATGCTCTTCATAAATCTTACCCTCTTTCAATCTATTTGTCTAACTATCTAACTAACTATCTATCTGTCTGTCTGGCTGGCTGTCTATCTATCCATCTATCTCTCTATCAATTCCTCTGTCTATCTATCCCTCCGTCTATCTATCACAGTCACTGTATAAATTATGATATTGTTTCTCTTTATCTTCTTCAGGTACATCGGCAACTAATAATCATAGAAATGTGTATATTTGTGATGTAAATTGTCAACTTCACTACAATGCTAGTTTTGATAGGGTTTTTTTTAGTGCATTTTTTTACATGTTTATATATGAATGTATATGGGAATTTATGTACATATATATCTAATATTTATATATCTGTGTAGCCTTATATTTATGTATATCTAGATATATTTTGTGTGTGTATATTTATGCATGTATATGTAACTAACTAAAATCCAAAGTGAAACTGCCAAAAGTATCGTCAAATAATAGCAATACTTAATTGTAGCTTAAGGTAAGATTATTTCTCTTGTTTCTTTCAGATGCAGATAATCGCTAGTTTTTCTTTGCTATTTTCTTCCTAACATAGGGAGAATGTTTCGCTTTTTGTTATTATGCCGTTTGAAGCAATTAATTTGTGCCCTTCCCTGATGCAGAGGTAAAATATTTGCAAAGGTTTGTGATTCAGAAGTTCACTTCGCAATTACGGATCTGAGATTCAATTCCACTGCACAGAACTTTGGTACAAAAAATATCTTCTACCACCACCACCACCTCTCGCCGATCAAAGTCTTGCAAATGAAACTAAGTTGACGGAAACAGTTTGGAAACCCGTCAGATTAAATATTCCTATTCTCTAGCGTTATACACAATCCACCACTTGGCTTAAACCCACGAGCATTCAAACCCATCCTACAATTTGGATAGCTTACTCCCTTCCACCCACTAATCTCAGACAAGTGAGAAACTTCCATCTATATTAGTTTAAGACTCACCAAACCCGACAATCTTTCACTTCTGGTATTGAGACCAAGACTCTCAAAAGAGCTTGTGAACATTTTCAAGGCTGGCTAGGCTCGAATCCTGCCACATCCATCGGAAAGATCATATATAACCCCTCATAAGCTGCCCGCTTGATTTAACACCAGCAGTTTATTGTTTAAATGTTTTACAAAATCGAAACTTCTCTCCTCCTCGAGCAACATAAAGTTTCCATTGTCTTCCTTAAATTCGCTGAGGATACTGATGAGCGCTCTATTGTCAATATTAAGTAATATTGGAGGTAGACTAATCTTATTAAGCCTTCCTTGTTGTTCTGAGCTCATTCTGTCTCTTCATAGTCCTCTTTTCTGTTTTATATTTCTGCTTTTCCTAGGGATGGGACTGTCACAAACGTTTCCCATTCTTCTCCAGCCCCCAAATTCTCTTCATCGCCACAATATGATGGGGTGGTTTTATAGGGAAACGGCATCTCTGCTTCTGACACTGATGACGGGGTGCTTTCTTTCGTAGTCAGTAGGGCTTTAAATAGTGGTACGACTCTTTGTATTCCGACAACAACATTTTCTTGGAGCTACTGTTGTTTTGGATGCTGCTATTTCTTCTGTTTTCATCTCTTTCTCTACGTACAAGTTCATCACGGTAGAAAACCGTCACATGGCTCTTGTTGCTAAACATTGAATAAATGGGTATTTCGTCGTGCATCACAAGTTTCATTGCCTTTCACTTCGTATCCACAATAGAGTACAGTTCCAAGTGGTCATCAAATGTCAGGAAGATCTGCATGGTCTAGACAGGCCACGCCCGACCACATATAATTCTGTTTCACTTCGGTGCTCACGATATTCCTCCTCGCATTGGATCACGAAGGGGACATCGATCCAAGAATTTATGCTACCACCAAATTTACATATGACCTTCGTATTGCGTTGTGCTATGTATTAACGTAAAAAAAATTTGTAGGCAAGTATACATATCTCCAGATCAGTCGTCCTTCTTGCCTTAGACGAAGTTTTGCATTCCAGGAATACCAGGAATACCAGGAATACCAGGAATACATATGCCCTGCCTCCTGTCTATGTGAGTAAAGCGGACATTATGCTACACAGATACATAAATATTAGATATCTATGGACATCAATTCCCATATAAGGTCATATATAAATATGTGAAAAATACACTAAAAGAAACTTTCAAAACTAGCATTGTAGTGAAGTTGACGATTTACATCACAAATATACATTCTATTCTATGATTATTAGTTGCCGATATACCTGAAGAAGTTAAAGAGAAGCAATTTCGTAATTTAGACAGTGACTGATAGATAGATAGATAGATAGATAGATAGATAGATAGATAGACAGACAGACAGACAGACAGACAGACAGACAGACAGACAGACAGACAGACAAATAGATTGTTTGAAATAGATAGTTTATGAAGACCATGTAAGATAGAAACCGTGATCATGGTGTATAAGAATCATACAAAGAACTTTGAATCTTCTTGAGCATCTTTTAACTCCATAGGTTCCCATTTGTTTTCCTCTAGCAGGTATGCGTTATTGTCTTTTTAAATGATGGGATAAATTCCTCAAACAAGGATACGCAATTCTTTGTACTAAACTGCTACAACAACTTTTTTTATTTAAATTTGACCCCTGCTTAAACCTCCCTTTGGATTGTAACGCTAGCAAAAGAACAGTTGTTAGAATTACTTGTTAAAAAGTTTTCTGCTACTCATGTTCTCATTTGTGTCGTACGATAGTGTTTTCGAGTTTTACTATTGTACTTGCATGTATATCTGTTTGTTTCAATGTCATCGTTTTAAGTTTGTCTTATTTTAAATCTCATTTTTTCTTTCTTTTTTCTTTTGTTTTCGTATTGGAAAATCCTTTTTGATTATTGCCTTGTTACTTCCGTTCATTTTAATTTCTGTTGTCACTGCTTTACAAGTGGAATAATCCAACCTCAGAAATGTAAAGATGAGAAGTTGCTTTTTGTTTTTTATCTCCTGAGGTAGGACGAGACAAAAACAAATCACGTCCTCTGGCTACTACTACTACTTCATTCTGGGCCCACGACAAGAAGCAATTTTGAAGTGAACATAAAGTCTTCGGGATCATGAGGAGTTGTGTGTCCATCAAGGTTTCACCCAACTACATGTCATAGTTCATTACATCAGCACTCACAAGCTGCCCGTGACCGTAGCGACAAACCAAGAGTCAAGGTCGTTACTAATACTCTTGACCTTGGCATTCATGACTCGTCGTCTCATGCACTATGATACAATATTACATGTAGGTGTGTATTGGACTTTTTCTGCTTGTTTGCATGCTGCATGCAAATTGTTGTGGGCTCTAGATATGTTGCATGCTCCAGATACAGACCATACGTTTATTTACTTCAGCCAGTTGAATTTAATATTCCTCCATACATCGACCAGCGCGCTGCATGTGATCGTTGCATCGATGATGGAAGGAAATCCTTTGTGCCACAACGGTGCAAATATATGCTCCTTTGTTTTTCTTTCTTGCTCTCCTTACAACGTGGTCAAGAAGAACAGTAACACCCTTGTTTACACAACTCTACCATACTCAGCGTCACCGTGTTAAGTCACACACATTCAACTTTTCTCTGTTACTAACAAGACTGGAAAAAGAAGAAACCGATACAGCTAATGTGTGTAGGACGCCCTCATCACTAATCAAGTGGATTACTTGTTCATTTCATGATATCATTATTTCTTCCTTCTTCTTGTGACAAAGGAGCAGTATATTTCATGTACTTCGTTGAAAATGTCTTCTGTTTCTAAGTCTTTACATTTGTTCTGTGTCCTATGAGAATGTATCATTTTGTTGTGCTGGTGTCATTGTTTAGAAGTCTTCAAAGAGGAATACAAAATGTCTAAAGTACCTAAATTCTTCCTTTATACTGATGAGAAATAAATTTCAGTTTGTTCAGAATGTTCTGTTTGTATAAATTTAAATTAAAGAAATTTTGATTCCCAATCACCAATGAAACATTTTTAGTAGAATTTCTGGAACACCAAAACAAAATTCAGTTGACTGCTCAGGAGTAAATATTGATGATGATGACGACACTCAGAATATCAATTTACACATAAAACAGTGTAAAATCATAACTAAAATAAATTTAAATACTGGTTTCAAATTTTGGCACAAGGCCAGCATTTTCCGAGAAAAGAGTAAGTCGATTTTATCGACCCCAGTGTTAACTGGAGCTTAATTTACCGACCCCGACAGGATGAAAAACAAAATTGACTTCGGCGGAATTTGAAATCAGAACACTAAGACGGACGAAACGCCGCTGAGCATTTCGCCGGTGAACTAGCGAGTCTACTATCTCGCCGCCTTGAAATAAATTTAAATATTAAAAGTCTTCACTGCGGGATGAATATGAAAAAGAAGATAAATATATTCTTTCTATAATATTGGTGTGAGAAAAAAAGAAGGATGCAGTCTCCTAAAAGAGCATTTCATGGTTTGTTGCCCGTCCCTCACAGGAGACTACTAGCTTTCTTTCTCAATCTGTAGCATACATCTGCTGCTTATAAAACAGTTATAGATTACGTTAGCAGTGAGAATTATTGCCTAATTTTCATAATTTTGCTTTGGCAACTCGTCATTTATTTAGCAATATTTATACACAACAACGTGGCGAGCTGGCAGAAACGTTAGCACGCCGGGTGAAATGCCTAGCGGTATTTCGTCTGCCGTTACGTTCTATGTTTAGCTCCCTGTGGGCAATAAAGAAATAAATATTTATAAACAATACAGAATAAATCAGAAGAATTAAAATAAGTTTAAACATTACAACGCCTTACTATGGATGAAATAAGAATATAAAGATATCCTTTCTGTACTATGGATGCGGGAAAAGAACAGGGAAGAAACGTCATGATGAACCGTTTTACAGTTTGTTGCTATTGTTGAAGTAAAGAAGCTGGCTGCGACTTCTGTAAAGCATTATATTATTTAAAATTATTTCATTTCTTCTGATTTTTGCTATATTGTACATAAATAAACAGATCTATGTTACTCATCGGGAAAGAAAGCGAGGTATGTCTTCCCTGAAAAGCAGCCGACAGTCCGTCAAATGATCCAGCAAGAGACTCCCTCTGCATTTTCTGCACATCAGTCATGTATAAAGGATGTGTTTACATGATTTTTGTTTAAATCCACAATGAAGCGATTTTATAGTAATACAGTATTTAAATTTATCTCCATACTAATAATTGGTTGTAGCAGAGTTACAAGTCCAAACATTTTTTGGAAATGGGTTTGTCAATTAAATTGATTCTAATCCGTGATTGGTAATTAAGTTTGTCGACTCAAGAAGGATCAAATGCAAAGTTGACCACAAATGATACAGAACAAGAACAAGAACAAGTACTGCAAAACGTGTGATATGCTCTAATGGTTCCGTAAATCCCGATTTCAAATTCTGCTGTGCTTAATCATTACTGGGTCATTTCACTATGTTTTTCATTGATCGCAGATCAATAAGATCGATAAAAGATCATAATCTACTTATCTCTTGGTAAAACTGGTTTTCTCGTAAGTCAAACGTGTTCAGTGTCGATATTGCAATATTTTTAACGTTTGTGTGTATTTATATATAGATTTTGTATCAGGCGATTTTAGAGATAATCTCTTCTATCGCTTGGTGTCCTATTAGCTTTGTTTGTCTTTAGTTCTAGGACTCATAAGGGCAGTAACCTGGTTTCCCTGGCGTTTAAGTGACCCAGATCACAACAATACCACTCAACGCGACACCGGTCCGATGCAGAATTCAATGCCAACAATTTGCTTTGGGGAGCAGGGACAAATCGATTACATCAACCCCAGTACTCGTTTTGTATTTTATTTTATCCACTCCGAAGGGATGAAAACCAAAGTTGACCTCGGCGGATTTTGTAATCAAGAATGTAAAGAGCCGGAAGAAATGCCGCTAAGAATTTTAACCCACGTGTTAAGGATTCTGTCATCTTGCCTCTTATAGCATATAAAATGGCCCGTGATAAACGATTACAGAAAAATTTTCCAATTTCGACAAGTATTGGTGCTACTTAACTGATTCTTGTAACTAAAGACTTCACTTATGCGTGTGTTTATATTTATTTCTTTACTACCCACAAGGGGCTACACACAGAGGGGGCAAACAAGGACAGACAAAGAGATTAAGTCGATTACATCGACCCCAGTGCGTAAATGGTACTTATTTAATCGACCCCGAAAGGATGAAAGGCAAAGTCGACCTCGGCGGGATTTGAACTCAGAACATGGCGGCAGAAGAAATACCGCTAAGCATTTCGCCCGGCGTGCTAGTGTTTCCACCAGCTCGCCACCTTATGCGTGTGTTTATATGTGTGCATGTACGCTTTATGTATGTAGGTAGGTATGCATGTAATTTATGTATGTGTGTATATTATGTACATGTGAATCAATGAATGAATAAAGAAATAAAGAAATTACACTAATTATCAATCAACGCCATCATCTGCTTGAATAACAATCAATTAAACAGCTCTTAAAATAGTAAGTTTCATAGGCATAAAAATTCCAGTTAGAAATAGCAAACCGGCCAAGAAAATGCATTAACTCAACAAGACTGATGTTGTATGTTATAAATCATTTCAGCGAGTACGAGCGACGATTGCCGGCATATTTTGCTATTATTAGAGATCATTAACCAAACTTCCATATGTGTGTTTGATTGTGTTTTACTTGTATCTTAGTTTTGAAAACTAAGACATTGGTGTAGGCATGGCAATGTGGTAAGACGTCTGCTCCTAGTCCCATAGTTCTCGGTTCAGTCCCACTTGGGCAAGTCTTCAACTATAGCCTCGGGCCCGACCACAGTGTTGTGAGTGGATTTAGATGGCGGAATAAGAAAGAAGTTCATCGTATATATGTGAGCGTGACTGTGCATGCGTGTGTGTGTGTGTGTGTGTGTGTGTATGTGTGTGTGTGTGTGTGTGTGTGTGTGTGTGTGTGTGTGTGTGTGTGTACAGTGATGGATTCGAGGGTTTCGTTTATTTACAAGTTGATTTCTTGATTTCACTGGAGTAGAAATGTAGAAATACCTATAATGGTGATACGGAAAAAAGAAAGAATTAATTCATTTCAATTAAAAAGCATGGGTAAGCAACATATTGTAAGCCACACTATAATTTACTAAAAACTGTATCTGCACATAGGGTATGCATCGCTCCACCGATGGCTTTTTTTTTTATTCATTTGATTATAGTTATTTCCTAATCGTCTCGTCTCTAAAGTTCATCACGTGATAGACAATGTATGCAATTGGAATGGCGGTAAGTCAACAAAATCTCAGCGCGTGGGACAAAATGATCAGCACCATTTCTCCCAGTTCTTTGTTCTGATTTCACACTCCAGTGAGGTCGCTTTTACCTTTCATCTTTTTGTACTCGACAAAACATATACCAGTCAAAGTACTGAGAACGATGCCATCGACTAACATCCCCCACTAGCTAAAATTTCAAACTATTATATGCAATTGGATATTGGACACAGAATTAGGCATTGGGGAACTCTAACGGCTGGGTAATTCTAAAGACATCAACTGTCATTTATTTACTCCAATGGGGCGTAATTAGCCATATACTCCCTTACTCTCGAAAATAAGAATACAAATTCAAATGAGATACTCAGAAAAAGATGAAGCAATTTTCTGAGTAAAACTTTGCTCAAAAATTTTGTTAAAGGAAAGTAAGGATACAAAAAATGTATCAAAGCAAAATATAAAATTTATTTATCAAAGAATTATTATTATACGAGAATGAAAATTAAATATAGAATAAAAAATAAAAAATAAAAAATGAAGTTTATTTATCAAAGAAATATAATACAACAATGAAAATGAACAAAAGATAAATAAGAGAATACACATAAAAGTAAAACAACTTTATTTTTTACATCAAACACAAAATAATGAAAGTACCTAACTTCGTAATTAGAGAGTTGCACTCACGATTGAAAGACCGTGGTTTCGATTCTCGGACCGGGCGGTGTGTTGTGTTCTTCAGCAAAACATTTTATTACACGTTGCTCCAGTTCCCTAGGCTAAATGAGTAACTCTGTCATGGACTGACGCCATGTTCAGGGAACATGTTGTGATCTCGGTCATGGAAACCAGAGGTTGTCGTTGATGATGATGATGATGATGATGATGATGATGATGACGGTGACGACGACGACAACAACAACAACAACAATGATGTTGTAAATGTTTTATGGTTCCTTAACTTTATCTTCATCGCTACCAAAGTAGAGAAACCTGTTTCTCTCAAATGTGTAGATTCAATGGAAACAAATAATTTGAAGGTTCACTGAGGGAATAAATATGAGAATTTCATTCACAAATTCACGCCAACTCTATGAAATTCATCTTTAAGACTAGCAGTGGGGTAAACGTCAATCAGATCGTCTTTCACTGGGTTGCTAGATTTTATTTCTGACAATCATTCGTAATATCCAACAATTTTCTGCAGGTATGAAGTCTTCTGGAAACAAACCAGTGAATTGGAGCTTCTCGATGTTAAAAACCTGTGATATCTTCATTTATTTTCGGTAACGCGCCTGTTATTTCTCTCTCTCTCTCTCTCTCTCTCTCTTTCTCTCTCTCTTTACTGACCTCTTGGACATATTTCAAATTTTCTTTGTTGGACTTCTCGTGCCAATGAATCCAACTTTTCCTGCAATACTGTCTCTTTTTGTGGACTTGCTTAATACGAGAATATATATTGGAAAAATACAATAAACAGACAACGGACCTTGAATTAACAAACGTTTCTGTAACTTAGAATGCTGATTAACAAAGAAAAGCCACTTCTTCGGTATTGAGTTTAGCGCAAGTCCACTTGAGAGCGCTCTAACTGTAATATGCTCAATATGCTCAGAATGGAATGCTCAGAACAAAAAGCGGTTCAGAGTTTGGGCACAAATCAAATTAATTGCTTCGATATGTTTCTACAAAGTAATTTTCGGATTTTCAAATAGGAGAATTTACGTAGCTGGTGCATGTCTTTGAAGAACAAGATATGATGCTCTCATGATTCATGTAACGGGCATTTTGTTTCACAAGTAGACTGAAGCTTGTTCTGATACCGATTATGGCTGTGAATTTATCAATACAAATTGAACTCTGCTTCGCTCTATGTGGGGTTGTGTTTTGTCATGGGAGTCTTTTTATGTTCTAAATGATGTCCGTACCTTTTGTGCATTGCAGGGGAATTTCATAGGAAAAATTCTCCCTTCAGTTTTTCACTACATATGTACCAGATCTGCTATAGGTAAAATGGTTCCCCACAAGGGAACACAAGCACAAAGACGACTCCCATCTTTGTTTCAAAGTTGTTTGGAAGAACATGAAGTCTTTTTACATGAATGTTTATAAGTAGGAAAACATTGCTGGTCATCTCTCCCGATAGAAACTGAAATAAATATGGATTTTAAAAGACGATAAGAGAGTCTGAGTAATACTGATGAAAACATGCAAATTCGACAAAAAATATTTAACAAGACAGGCCGATCGAGAGTGCCTTCAAATGTAGTCACTAGAGCCGGGACTGACTCTCACACTTAGGTGTCTACAGACACAGCAGATGCTTTTTCTGCTAGCCAAACCAAAACCAAACTTTCTAAGTGCAGATCCACGGTCTCAGGAGACTAACAGATATCTCTCTAATATGCACCTAGCAAAAACAAAGTTATGAAAACTTAGCAGCTTTAGTGTTCATCATAAATTTTTGCTGAGCTAAATTTGATTAGTTCAATAACGTTTAGACAAAGATCTTGAGACATTTTCAATGATTTGGTTGGACTCTGTCATTAGAAAGAAGGATATCTGAAATTTTGTTTTGTTTGCTTGTTCAATTATGTCTAAGGAACTTCTCAACGATATTGTGCGGTTTTCTTTGTCTTTGTACTGTGCTACAAAGCCCTGTTTGGACAGTGTCCTTATTGTCCTCGATTAATTTGTCTTTATCTTAAATGTGTCGTGATCATCAAATGCATTAAGATGATATGCTACTTCCAGAGGCTGTTTTACTCTTGAAGATATCAATGAGTCATTCCCAAGAACTTTTGAGCAGAGTAAAGAATGAGGTTTTTCGACGCCATCTTCAACAAGCAACTCTAACCCATATTTGTACATATGAATATGGGTATGTACGTTTTAAGTATAGCACACACGCACACGCACACATGCACACAGCCACACACACACACACACACTCATAGCCCCACACACACTCGTAACCAAATATACAAACTCACACACACACATCTACGTGCATTAATTAGGAGTGTATATATATATATATGTGTGTAATGTTAGTAAATAAAAATAGAAAGGAACAAAGAATAATTGGGGAATATTAGATATTCCTATAAAATTTATATTTTCTGAATTATTTAGAAATACAAAAGCTGAGGATTTTAACTCCCTATTTTTCTATCTTAGTAATTAAAAATTCCCATTTATTTTACCAAACACAGTATTCTTCGTCTACTATTTACACTTTATTTTGCTGTCATCCAAAGCTTTAATTTTATTGAATATTTATTATTAACTATATATAGTTTACTAAAATAATATTAGATAAATCAAAATGTAAAAGAGATTTTAATGTATAATATTTTTAATGTCTTCGAATTTAATTTCTAAAAGACACATA